>NC_091470.1:207966576-208266576 GCF_036971445.1 Narcine bancroftii
GGACCAGAGAGAGTTGCAGAAACAGCGAGGGGTGAGACCAGAAGTGGTGTTGGGGACCAGAGATGGTGACAGAGAAAGGAAAGGCTAAAGGGGTTTAGAGGAGTTGATGGAGACAGGGTGGGGGATTGGAGAAGGATAATGCGACAAGGAGGGGAATTGGGGACTGGAGGGGATTACAAAGGCAAGAAGAAGTGTAGAGGATTACAGAGATGGGCAGAGGTGTAGGGACAAGAGTTGGGGGGGGGGGCAGAGAAAACTAGTGGGGAATTGTAGAGATAAGGGAAGTGCATGGATCCAGAGGGGGTATACAGAGAGAGGGAGAGATGTCAGTGACCAGAAAGGGTGACAGACACAAATGGTGGTAGAGAACTGGAGAGCAAAATTAAGTCTAGGTAGTGTGAAGTGTGAGATTGACTGAGACAGCAAGTGGTGTAGGGGACATTGGCGTTTGCTGAGACAGGGATCGAGTGACAGGAGAAGGGGATTAGAGTGACATGGAGAAATTCAGGGGCAAGGGGTTTACAGTGACATGAAGGGAAGTAGTGGGTTAAAGAGAATGTGAGTGCTGTCCGCAAGGGTACTGGAGAGGGTTATAGAGGTAGAGGTGAGGAGGGGTTACAGAGACAGTAAGGGTCCAGGGGACTGGAAGGGGGTGGTTTACAGAGAGGGAGGGTGGAGAGGACCATAGGGAGTTACAGAGACAAGATGTTGGGGCTGAAGGGGTGCAGAGTCAGGGAGTAGTGTCAGATACTGGAGGATCTTTCAGACAGGGAATGGTTTAGGGCAGAAGCTGGAATCAAATTTATCTGGCCTGGTGCGCGGTTGCTCCTTGCCCCCTCGGTGCGCGGTTGCTCCCTCTCCCCCGCCCACCACCGGGGCGCAGCTGCTCCCTTCCCCCCTCCATCGGTGCGAGGTTGCTCCCTCACCCCCCAGCGCCTCGGTGCGTGGTTGCCCCCTCCCCTCGGCGCGCGCCCGGACCCTTCCCCTCGGCGCGCGCCCGGCCCCCTCCCCTCGGCGCGCGCCCGGCCCCCCCCTTCACTTGATCCTTCCATTATTTGTGTGTTGGAGACCCACCCACCCGCCCTCTACGTGATAATCTCTTCCCACCCACCCCCCCCCCTCCCGTGCCCTGCCCCGAATCATAGGTTACCTTTCCTTTCCTATAGATCAAATCATTTACCCTGATAAAGGGATTACCTTTTTAGTTCTATGGATGCTGTGTGATTTACTGAAATTTGGTGATATGCCTACCTCCTTGTTTAACTCCATTCAACATCCACTGCAAAGTTTCTTCTGGGGATGCAGACCATGAAGTTCTCCCATGTTGAAGTGTGTTCTGCGAGACCATGTCTCACTTTTCCCCCTCTGTAATCAGCTCTATGATGTGATCACCCAGATGTGCTTCAACAGACGTATTTTCCCTAGCTCGTTATCTTTGCTCTCATCTTGTAAATTCCCTGCACATTTTTACTCAGGTGCCTGTGTGGTTTGTTTAGAGTTGTTGCTTTCACCTGACGGAGGGTGCAGGCCCGAAATGTTGGCTACCTTTTACTTCCTATGTACGCTGCGTGACCTGTGTTTCTCCAGCACTTTTGTCTATTGCACTCGACCCCAGCATCTGCAGACTTTCTTATTTAATTATATAGTTGCTGATCACACAAAACTAATGCTCAACAAGGATCAAATTTTGATCTCAAATGCCCCTCAAGTCATGACTGCTCCTTCTTTTTCTGGCACTCCTTCTATATCCCTTTCATCTAAACCACACGTCAAACTTAGGCCCGCAGCCCAAATTTGGCCCGTGATATAATTATATTTGGCCCGCAAGATCATATCAAATATGTATTAGAGCTGGCCCGCTGGCCGCCGTGCCAGTATAGCGCATGCACAGCTAATACTATAAATCCCAGAATGCTTTGCAAATGCGTTTGCGCCGGCCCGTCAGCCCACTAATCGCCCCCACCTCCTCAATTTACTTTCAATAGCATCTGCGACCTGTCGCCTAACTCACATGTAATAAACCCCTTACGAAAAATGGCCAAACGAAAGACAGAAAACAGGACCTTTCAAGACAGGTTGGAGGCAGACTATATGTTCATCATTTTAAAAGACAAACCTGTTTGTCATTGAAGCAAGTAGTTATTTTTTTAACTTGTTGGCTTGTGGAAAAAAAATACATTTAAAAGGAGCTTAAAGGCTATATAGAAATATTATTTATTGAATATTTTATTTCTCATTAGTTAATGCTTCTTCTGGAAAGAGTTTAACCAAAACTATTATTAAACATTTATTTTAATAAGAAAAGGTTTAACATTACATATGTTGAAAGAACATAAAACATGCAGATATTGTTGAAAATTTTCAATAAATATTTAGTTTGGCCCATGACTTAGTCCAAGTTTTTACTTTTGGCCCTCTGTGAATTTGAGTTTGACACCCCTGATCTAAACAATCCATGTTCTGGAAGAGGGAAGTTGAACTCAGAATTAATCCATTTTTTCTACAATGAAGAAAATCCCAGGATTGCAGCTTGGATCATATTCAAGAGACATTTGGATATATTGTGGATAGGAAAGGTTCAGGAACATATGGGCTGAATGCTGAAAAATGGGACTAGTCCAGACCAGAAACTTGGTTGGCAAGGATGACTGACTATACCCCAAAGAGCACACTTTTGTTGGCGAAATGTTGTGTTGAGCAGGGAAGCAGGTGTCACCACTTGCTTTGGATCAGGAAGATGGTTGACTGGAGTGGTCCTTGTGTATGTGGTGTCTCCAATGACCAATCAAAACCGAGCGAGTCCCAATTCTTGGAAACTATATGACCATCAGTTTTATTTCTACCAAAGCCATTCCATATCCATAACAGCCTCTGAATTCTTCGATGTTCAAGAGGCTTAAATGTTTAAAATCAGATGGCTTTCTCAGGAGTTCTTGAATAATTATGATCCACTTGAAATCCATTCGCTGTCAGTCCAAGACAGTTGGGGCTAGAAATGAACACTCTTCTGAGTTCTTTAAATGTGATGTGACCAGTGTGTGACCCTGTACCAACTCACAGCTAACTTACTAAGAATACAGATACAATATTTTAACTTCAGCATACAATAATTTACTGACATTTTTATAAATGTCTTAGTTTAACATGAAATTAAAGGTTAACACAAATCGGTTACACCTCCTTCCCACAGAGAAAATTTTGAACTTCAAAAAGGTCAAAATTTTAAACTGCAATTGCCATTTGTTTTTAATAGATTTCACAGCCTTAAACAATATAATACAAATAGAGCAGAAACATACAAATTAAACATCTAGATGAGCAATCAGCAATGACACTGTCTCATAGTGTCATTATAATATACCTAAGTCATATTCTTGCAAAATTGAATTTCAGTTCAATAATCATTATATGTGGCAGTGCACATCCTCGTGGCGAACTGGCACCTCTTGTATCACCACATGGCGGGGCAGCCATGGGAAAATGGCGTCGTCAGAGGTTTCTCTCTGTCTCCAGCATCCCTTCCAGCGCGCACCCTGGGCAGCGATTATGATGTCACAATGCACCAGGTTACTGAGCTCATTCTACCCTTAAAGGGGCATGCTAAATTTGTGGTGGCTGTTTCTTCCACTGCTCACACTGCTACATATACTTATTTTTAATTTTACTCCTAGATTATTGTCAATGTAAACCATGCTTAATCCCATGGCAGTGCAAACATGTACTTCCAAATGTTGCAAAGCTAATACAAGACACAATAATTATTTTTCAATAGCAGAATAACTCTTTTTAGAGTTTCTTGAATTTCTTAGGTATATAAGCCACTGGATTTTCAACACCATCATAATGACCTTCTTTTCATAATAATACAGCAGCAGCTGCATTTTAAGCCCAGTTTTATAACATAACATGTCTTTCAGTTTGTCAAATGCTTCTTTGGATGTCTAAATAAACTTTTCAGTCCTCTTCAGAATATTAGTCAAGTGAAGAGCAATGTCAACAAAGTTTTTACAGAAGCTCATAAAATATCCAACCATTCCTAAAAATCTCCCAATAACTTTGTTACCCGTGGGCATAAGAAATTCAGAAATTGTCTGAATTGGCTCCAATTTTCCTTGGCCAACAACATAACCAAGATAACTCATTTTAGCATGGCAAAATTCACTCTTGACACAATTAACATTGGCTTTCAAAAATCTAACAGCTTGTCTTTGAAATCCTGTGTGTTGCCATATCTATGTAGATTAACATTAACTAACATTAAGCTTTATTTACCTTATCTCAGAAAATCTTGCTCTATGATAATTAGATATTGTGGAGCACAGAATTAACACTTTATCTCCTGGTTTAAAACTTCTCTCAGATTTCCTGTTTTACCAAACCTTCATTTTGTCTTGAGCTACTTCTAACTTCTCTTCAGCTACCTTACTAATTTTTTCTTCATTGATCTTTAAACTTTGAATTTGTTGTATTATGTTTCAATTACACATCCTCACTGTTCTGTTAACAATATTAAAGGTCCTCTATCCTCATATCCAAGTACCAATGCCCTTCAAACAAAAGTACTTTTATCGCAATTCTCATCAATAAGTTCTCATCATAGTTTTCAAGGTTGAATGTGTGTTACAACATCAAACCAGCAACCACAAAGAAGGCATATCACACAGGGGGTAAATATGAACAATTACTTCATTAAAAATTTTTCACCTTCAAACTTTAATTCAAAATCCCCCTTTTCATAACAATGCCCACTGGTTAATATACAAATTTCTATACACTGTAAAACTGATAAATCCCCCAACCTAAATATAACATATATAATAAAGTCTGTTCTATACCCAACCAGCCCATAGGGAAAAAAAACAGACACAAAACACGTAAGACTCACTAAACTTCGATTTCAATCAAAGTAAAGATCGCAAATAAAATTCAGTTTGTTTGGTAAACTGAAGCCAAAAGATCTTTGAGAGAGAGAGAGAGCACAAAATTCGAAGTGGTCTTCTTGCGTCTGGATCCTTCTGGCTGTGTTTAGAATCTTAATTTTTTAAAAATGCCCAACATCCCAAACTGTCTCCCAGACAATGACTCTGCTTGGGTTTCCTTCCACTCCACAGCCTCACCCAGTCGTGGTTTGTCTTCCAAGTCCAGAAATTTGTAGATCATCTTTTGCACATGCCCAATCGTTTTCCCATTCTCTCTCACTCTCACTCCACCTTCACCTTGGCTCTCAAGGCAAAATGTCACTTTTTAACATAAAATCACACAACACATAGATCAATACACAACACATAACTCTGTAACAAATGGAACTGCTCCAAGTCTCCCTGAAATTCTAAGTGATTTGCAGACAAGGCAATTTGTTTAGCTCCCAATTTAAAAACTAATAGTTGATATACACTTGACATAAAATTCTTTCCCTGATCTGATTTTATTTCTTTTGGCAAACCAAATGAACTGAAATTTTTTTCTAGGGACCCAGACACAATGTTCCTGAGTGGTATGGCTTCAGTAAACCTTGAAACGGCACACATAATGGTCAACAGATATTTATTTACAGCTTTTGATTTGGGCTTTGGACCAACACAGTCCACAATTACTTTAGAAAAAAGTTTTCCAAAAATCAGGAATATGTTTTAAAGATGCCACTGTGGAACCTTGATTAGGTTTCCCCACAAATTGACAAGTGTGATATGTTTTACAAAATCTCAACATCTTTTGTCAAATTACACCATGTAACATGCACACTATCATGAAGTGTGGAAAGAAGACATGCATACGAGGAATCTAAATCGAAGACAGTTTTATTGCACTCAGCTCTGCTTATATTCTCTCCCCGCTGCCGTCGACAGGAATGAGATCACAGCAGTGTGAATTTCTGATTGGATGGCGTTCTCGCCATTGCTCGGTGTTTCCCGCCATGCAGGTGGTCACCTAGGACAACAGTTGTTGGCTCCTACAGGGTCTGCGCGGTCACTGTGCTCATCGGACATTTTGTGCACAGGGTCACATCCTGATTAGTGGGTTGCTGCACGACACCCCTTAAGAACTGGCAATCGGAGCACCTTTCTCTGCTTTAGGTGGCCTACCTCTGCGTCCTGGGGGCTGTGAGGAGGATCGCTTGGCTAATGTCCAGGTGTGCTGGTTTGTGGTGGTCGAAAGTTAAAGTCTCTTCTTACTACCCATATCCAGCACACATGTAAACCTTTTGTGCCTGATTACTTTATATAGCTCCTCATACAGTGTGCCCCCCCTCCCCGAATGAAAATGTATTCACAGGTCTCTAAGTCTTTGTGGATGTTGGGTTTGGCCTGGTCGTGAGGCAGAGGCTGTGTAGGTGCTAGAGTGCGCATTTTTTTCCTCAGCATAGTGAATGGGGCCTTGAGGTCCTGTGGGTCCTTGGTGGCAGCCAAGAACTCCCCTGGTATCACCGAAGGTGCGCCATACACCATCTCGGCTGCTGAGGCATTGAGGTCCTCTTTTGGTGTGGCGCAGATCCTCAAGAGGACCCAGGGTAATTAAAGCCCCCTTTAGGTGCCTGGTCCACCAACCCGTAGGCTGAAGGTGGTAAGCAGTGGTATGGTGGAGCTGGGTTCCCAGTGACTTGGCCAGCACCGCCCAGAATCCCAAAGTGAATTGTGTACCTCTATCGGCTGTCATATGCTCCAGGTTTCTGAACCGCAACACCCAGGTGTCAATCAGTGCCCAGGACTGTCTGTGGCCACCTTATGGAGTGGTCAGTGATGGTGAGGAGATCTTTCCCGAATGGAGACCGGCAGAGGCCTACAATGTCAACATGGATGTAGCTGAACCGATGTTGTGCTGGCTCAAAAGTCTGGGGGGTGGGGGGGGGTGGTGGTGCCTTGTCATGCATATGCATTTTGGACAACAGTGTGCAAGTGTGCCCACTGACTGACCTGTTTCCAAAGGCTGTGCCAGATGAACCTACTGGCCACCATTTTAACCTGGCTTGGTGCGCCAGGTTGTGCACTGCATCAAAGACCTGCCGCCTCCGCACTGCCTGCTCGATGGAGCGGAGTTTGCCGGTGGAGATATCACAGAGGAGCATCTGGTTGCCAGACTTATGTCAACATCCTCCAGCCTGAGGCCGGAAACTTCTGTTCTCTTTACTGGGATCTCAGGGTCCTCAAGCTGTGCCCTGGCTAGGGAAGAATTGTCTATTCCTTGGAACAGGGCCTCAACGGACTCCATCGCGGGGTGTGACAGTACATTGGCCATCTCGTTGGTGTTGCATGTCGATGGTGAACTCTGAATATATGAGGGGTATCGCTGCTGCCTGGCCAACCACGAGTCTGACACTTTGTGGAAGGCAAAAGACAATGAAGATCCTGAATTGCCTGCCTTGCAAAAAATACCTGATATGCCTGACTGCCAGGTACAATGCCAATAGATCCCATTCAACGGCATTGTATATGAGTTTGGGCGGCTAAAGGTGCTAAAGAAGGTCAGTGACTGCCACTGACTTTCGATGAATTATTCCAGTATTCCCCCTACCACTGTGCTGGAGGCATCTACTGTGAGGGTGGTTGATGCCTCTGGCCTGGGGTATACCAGCAAGGTGGCGTTGGTCTGTGCGTCTTTGGCCTTCTGGAATGCTTTTGAGGCCTCATTGTCCTTTACATTTAATTGCCATGAGTGCAAATAGGGGGTGCATGATGTGGGCCACTGCTGGGAAGAATCATGATAAAAGTTAATCATACCATTGAATTCTGTGCGGGGCTTGGGAAAATGCGAATAGCCTCTACCTTTTCAGGCAGGGGTTTTGCTCTGTACCTCTTGATTTGATGCTGCAGGAAGTTGACCATTTCCAACCCGAACTGGCACTTAGCAGGATTTATAATTAGTCAGAATTCCTGCAGCTGGGCACAGAGTTGCCTTAGGAGGGCCACGTGCTCCGTGTTGTTGTGGTGACGAGAATATTGTCCAAATAGATGAACGAGAATGGGAGATCCTGGGCCACCGTATCAATCAGTCTTTGCAAAGTCGGGCTGTGTTCTCAAGTCCAAAGGGCATTCTTAGGAATTCAGAGTCCAAAGGGGTAATGATGGCGGTTTTAGTGATGCCATCGGGATGGACTGGGTTCTGATGATAGCCTCTAATGAGGTCGACTTTTGAAAATACTCGTTCCCCTTGGAAGTTAACGGTAAAGTGTTGGATGTGGGGCACAGGATACCTGTTGGTTGTGGTGGCCTCGTTGAGGTGGCGATAGTCACCACATGGCCTCCACCCTCCTGCTGCCTTGGTGCCATGTGCAGGGGGAGACCCAGGGGCTGTTGGAGCACCACACTATCCCAAGCACTTCTATTTTCTTAAACTCCTTTGTCGAGTGTGAGCTTCTCGGGGAGAGAGGAAAGGCAGCGCACCCTGGTGTGATACAGGGGCTCCTCAGAGAGGATGTGGTGCCTTACCCCGTGCTTCGGCTCAGCGATAGAAAACTGTGGTGCCACAATCTAAGTGAACTCCGCTAGAATCTGCGTAAATGAATTGTCGGATAGCTTAATGGAGTTGAGGTTGGGGGAAGGTTACTTGGCTTCCCCCGGGGGCATTGTTTGAAAGGTTCTGGCATGCACCAAACACCACCCTTTAAAGTCCACCAGCAGGCAGTGGGCTCGCAGGACATCTGTTCCCAGCAACGCTCGCGCCACAGCTGCACTCATGAATGTCCAAGTGAACCGGTTGCTACCAAAGTGGAAGGGGACGGTGTGGGTGCCAAATGTTCAATACACTGGTCCTGTTCACTGCCTTCAGTGCCAGGCCCGGTTTGTTGTTTCTGGTGTCGTAGGCGGGGGGGGGGGTGGGGGGGTGGGGAGGGGTGGATTCTAATTTTGCCGCCAGTGTCCAGGAGGAAGCGTCTTCCTGACAGTACCACACGTGGAGGAGGCTGTCACATTGGCCAACTGATGCATCCATTAACGACGGTTGGCCATATCATTTCCCTAAAATGCCTTGTTGCCAGCTGTATGTGGGGCCTAGCGATCTGCTCCACTGAGGCGCCAATTTTTTTCCTAACTGTCAAGAGCATGTCTGCCAGGGCTGCGACTTGCCTGGGGTTGCTGAAGTCATCAGCGAGCAAAGATTGGATATTCTCAGGCAGCTTGTGGTGTTATGACTGTATGCACTGCCTGGTCCTCCCTCAGGGTGTCTCCCTGCCTTAGCTCCTCCCTTAGTCCTGCCCATATGACCCCCTGGCCATAAATGTCGAGTCCCCTCTCCTTCCCGCTCATATTCCTAGCCTGGACCCGGGCCAACAGTCTCTAGCTCAATAAAGCCAAGCATTCCCCTCAGTCTTCTGTCTGCGTCATTACTGGGTCTACTGATAGCATCCAACAATTTATTGAGCTAGATTTTGGAACTTTCCTGTTATGGAGAAATTGCTGCGCCCTGAACGGCTGGAAGTACAACCCCAAGTCCCGGGTGCATTGGTACTCTGAGCTGTGGGTGAACTGTTTTAACAATTTCCTGATGCCACTGCAGAGGTGGTCGACTTGGACGAAAAGAAGCTCAAGATCCTTCAGGCACGAGTCGGCCAGAAGGCTTATCTGACCATCCAAGGCCCCCTCCCGACCATGAATAGGAACGCCTGCTTCCTGACGGTGGTGGACAAATTTTGCAGATTACCCTTTGCAATCCCTTGCCTGGATATGACCTCAGCTTCAGTCATCAAGGGCCTGAGCAGTATCTTTACTCTATTCGGGTACCCCGACGATATTTATAGTGACCAGGGGACCTCGCTCATGAGTGAGGAGCTGCGTCAGTACTTTTTGACCAGAGGCATAGCCACAGCAGGACCAGCAGCTATAACCCCAGAGGTAATGGGCAGGTTTAAAGGGAGAACAGCACTGTCTGGAAGGTGATGCTCCTGGCACTTAGGTCCAAGAATTTGGCAGTGTACCCGTTGGCAGGACATCTTGCTCGAAGCTCTCCACACCATCCGGTCATTGCTAACACCACCCCGCAAGGATGCCTCTTTGCTTTCCCAAGGAGATTGGCGAATGGTTCTTCCTTCCCTTCCTGGCTGACAACCCCAGGACCAGTTCTCCTTTGGAGGCACATCAGAGGCCATAAGACGAATCCACTGGTTGAAGTGGTGCATCTCATACATACAAACCCACAGTACGCATTTGTGAGGTACTTGGACGGCTATGAGGACACTGTGGCCATACGAGACCTGGCAAGGGCTGGAGACCTCGAGACTGCCTTGTCGCCTGCTGACCACACCACGGACCCAATGGTGCCACATCCAAGCACGGCCCTGGAGTCCGAGCTGCATGTCCTGTAGCCGGACATCCAGGCCTCTACTCGTCATGCAGCTGTGGAGTACCCCCCAGCACTCCAGGAGTCCACCTCCAGCACCCCAACCCCCCACAGTTTCTGCAGCGGACACTCCCCTGTCGGCCCCCTCTCTGGAGGAGGACCGTATGGACATGCTGGTTCCCCGGCGGTCCGACAGACAGAGGAGGCCACCTGTGCAGCTCAACCTCTATCTGGTTGGGGCGTCCGCTTCTCTCGCCACTTTGTATATTGATTGTTGAATTCTGCTGTATTGTTGCTTTGTTAAATTGCTGTTATTATTGCCTCCAGGTTTTGTTTTTTTTAAAAGGTGGGGTGAATGTAGTGACATGACTCAATACATTGACTGGCCCGTCCTGGTGTCTCCCTGCCTTAGCTAGTCCCTTAGTCCTGCCCATGTGACTCCAGGCCATAAAGGTCAAGTCCCCTCTCCTTCCTGCTCATTTTCCTATCCTGGACCTGGGCCAACAGTCTCTAGCTCATTCCCCTCAGTCTTCTCTCTGTATTATTATTGGGGCTACTGATAGTGCCCAACACAGCTGCTCCAGGAAAATCCGCTTGAAAGGTAGGCAAGGTTTGTCTCTCCCAGCAAGTGCGAGCATTTCTCATGAGGGTGGATGGGGCTCTGTCCCCCAAACTGTCCATATGCAATAATCGTTTGGCGCGTTCACGGCATGAGAGCCCAAAGGTGCGGGTTAATAGCTCCTTGAGGCCATCATATTTGCCTTGCTCTTGAGGCTGCTGTAGGAAATTAGTGACCCTTGCTGCCGTGTCCTGGTCAAGTGAGCTCACCACTTAGTGGTGACATCTGTCGTTGATGTTTATCTGTCGAAGGTGGAACTGGGCCTCAGCCCGTTTTAACATTGGCTGCGATGCCCAGAAAGTTGACAGAATCAACAAAACCATGTGAAGAATACTTGGTCTGTCATCTTCGGATCCATCTGCCAGTTGGACTTGCCAGGGTTACCAATGTAGCTTGCACACTACCGTGAAATGTGGAAAGAAGACGAACACATGAGGAGATGAAGTTGAAAACTGATTTATTGCACTGGCAGCTCTGCTTATATTCTCTCCTGGCTGCTGATGACAGGAGTGATGTCACGGCAGCACCAACCTCCGGTTGGGTGATGTTTCCCACTGTTGCTCATTTCCCATCATGCAGGTGGTCAAGTGGGATGAAGGTTGTTTGTCCCTGCAGGGTCTGCGTGGTTGCATTATTTGTCAGCCACTTTGTGTAGTGGGTCGTGTCCCAGTTAGTTTCATAATTTTGTAGGTAGTTTCCTTTACCCCAAGGTGCCCACCAAAAACCATTTTATGACCCATGTTCAAAATCTCATCTCTATAGGCTTTAGGAACTACAACTTGGTGACTACAACCCATTCTTCATTAGCAATAATCTCACTTCACCAAAATTTTCTCCTTAATAAACCTTTGAAATAATATCTAACTGGCATTTTCTTAACTTCTTCACCAGAGAGTGTCTTCTCTCTAAATTTAGCAAGACCACTATTTTCATTTTGTTTTTCTATTAATTTTGAATCTGCTGTGCACTGACACAGACTTTTTAATCATTTTGGACATCACTATTTTCACTGTCACTACTTTCAAGTTTAAAATCAGAATCAGAATTCTGACTTAACAAAGAAATATTTTTAAGTGACTGTTGATTCACAGTTTCTCTTTGATCTCACAGTTTGCTTCTGCATCTGACAGCTTGTTTGTTTTGAATCACTGCCTCTTTCTTTCAAGACCTGACATTCTCATTCTTTATGCTCCTGTATCTTGCAAATTTCTTTAAATCAATTTGTACAGTATTTTCTTCACTGGCCAAGGACTTATACAACTTTTAACTTGGGTTGCACAGCTTTTTCCCCACTATTTTTTTGCAGAGACAACCTTGTATCCTGTTAAAAATGAATTCCTTTTTAATTTCTCTGTATTTCACCTCTTTTAACACAAGTTTCTGGTGCTACTAGTTCATACTCTTTCTCTTCAAGAAAAAAACATTTAGCTACCACACGTCCAGCTTTCTTACAATAATTACAAAATAAGGTTATTTCCTACCTTATTTTGGTGCTTCATTGAAAGGGTATTATGGGTACAAATTTCACATTGTGATAATTGTCTGCAAATGTATCAGAACTTTGTTCCTCTTGAAAAGTTTCACTTGGCTTTAACATAACCATCTGTAACTTTAACTGAATTTTTCATAAACGCAATTTCTCTCAAATTCCCTTTGTTTCGTGGCTTCCTCTACCTCAATTTTCCTTTGCCTTTGTCTCCTCCAATCTTAATTTTTCCATCTCTCTTTCCCTCAAATCATTTTTTCTATCTCCTTCTCTCACTCTAATCTCTATTTATCTTTCTTCACCCTGTTTTTCTCTCTCTTCTTCCAACTTCCATTTCTCTCCCTCTAGCTCATGCCCCATCAGCTGTAATTGATGTTCAAGAGATCTATTCTCAAAAAACTTTAACTCTTTCTCATCAAAAATACCCTCTTTACACCATAGTCAAGCATAATTTTCTGAATCACTTTTTTTCCATCAATACTTTTACCTCCATAAGTTTCAACTTCTTAGCAATAAGCAACAACTCCTCCTTTCACACCTTTGTCATATCTGAAAAGTTTGGTGATTCCAAAAAACTTTTTAATATCCATTTGGACAATTTCAGTTTGCCCACGCAAGTTTTGTTTTTTACTGAATTTGACCAAGTTTTGAAAGCTTCACTTGGCCCATACTTAGTTTTGGGGTATAAAACATTCTCATCTACAAATTCTGCAGTATCTGACCAAGTCTCTACTTTTAAATCTACACAGATTGGCATTACCAGACATTTACCAAAACCATTGCTGTTGTTTATCCACCCACACAATAAGCCTTTTAATTAGCTTCAAAAAGATTTTTAACCAAACAAATCGAATATTTATCAATTAAGTAAGAGCTCATTAAGCTCAAATCTTTGATTTTTATCTCAGGAGCTCTCACACGAGCGAAACTAGACGAGCCCCCAAATATGTTACAAATTAACATCGTTTTAATTATTTTTGGAATTAGAGAGACTTTGTTAGCACTAACACAGGAATAGCAATGGGAAATTCACCAGACAATAGTAAATTCAAAATAATAGTTTTTGATTAAACAAGTGAGAAGTTATGTTATTAATCTCTAAACTTACTTAAACCTACTATGCGCAAATCTGTGTGTGTATAATTAAAGTCTCACTCTGAAAAGTTATCTTTAAGAGCTCAGCATCATTTTAGTCTTGCTTGAAGGTCTTAAATTCTCAATTCAGAAATAATTATAAAGCGCTTTTAAACATTATATCTTCAGGCCTTTTTTCTCACAATGTGGTTATTTTCTTTCACGATGAATTCTCAAACCCAGACAAGGGTAAAACCAGTGGTTCTGAACCTTTTTCTTTCCATTCACATACTTTAACTAATCCCTATGCCATCAGTGCTCTGTGATTGGTAAGGTATTGCTTAAAGTGGCATGTGAGTGGGAAGGAAGGTTGAGAATCGCTGCTCTAGACCTTATTATGAGCCCAGAGGACCCTAAAAGCCAGCTGCAATTGAAATTCACCAAGACAAATGGTTAAAAGTTGCTTTTAATTATCTTTAAATATGAAAACAGGATCAAACTTTAACTTATTACTCTTAACTTAACTTGACTCTCTTCTAATTCTAAGTGCACGCGTATGTAATGAGTGTGTAAGTACAGAAAAGTTCTTTGATTCGTAGTCCAATCTCACTTCTCACTCCTCCAAGTTCACTGGTTGCAGGCAATTCTTATACTATGCACATAATTTAACATTTATGAATTTCACCAGGCTTTGGTTACTGCTCAGGAAGATTCTTGTTGTTGTTCAGAGAGAGATTTGTTTCTCATTGGACACCCACAACTGATTCCTTCAGATCAGCTTGCTGAAGAAACTTGCCCCATCAGGAGTTTTCCAGATGATAACCTCTTTCTTTCAGGTCACCAGATTTCCTTTTTTTTCCCTTTATTTCAAGTGAAATATTATACAGACAGTCTTCTCCTCTTGTATGGACGACAAGGACTTTGACCAGCCAGAACTAAACTCACAACCAAAATGGGGTTTGTCCACAAGCTTGCCAGCTTGTCATGTTCCAGTTCCCGCTGCTGCTGCTGCTGAACTGTAGAATTGAATTCTCTCTCCCTCTCTCTGAGAAAACTACATGACCCTCTTAGAACAGCAAACTTCACTCAGACTGTGGCACCGGACCTAATCTTCTGAGTTCCTTCATCTGTTGCTTTCCAAAATAATAATCTTTTACTCCACAGCATGTCCAATTAACACCTACTTGTGAAGTTCTTATAGGCATTCTTCAACATTTTTCCAAAGGCACCCGGAGCCTGGAATGTCTGGCTTGAGCAGAGCTCTGGCATTTTAAATGAGATCTGTTTTGGTGTTTGTATCTGTGTGTTACCTAACTGAAAAACCTGCCACAATTTATTTCCTATAATACATATGTATATAAAATGTAACATAATCTGTCACAACCCAATTGCTTGAGAAAAATTGTCATTGGCCAATTTCCTTTGGAGTTATGAAACCATGTCCATAACCAGTCAATTAGGTATAATTAAAACAGTGGTTTTCAAACATCTTTTTTCCCTTCACATACCACATTAAGCAATCCCTTACTAATCACATAGCACCTATGGCATAGGAAATACATAGTTGTATGTGAGGGTTGAGAACCACTGGGTCAAAGAAATGTAGTTATATTCTTCCGCAGTCATAACCAGACAAGGGTTAAATGAAGTGGCCACACAGAAATAAGCCCAGAGAAATCTGTCCTCTTTTTCCAATGAGACAGCAAAATGATCTTCCTTGTTTCAAAAGCCACTGATTCTGCATTCCCCTTTTTCCATGAGTAACACACAACAGCACCAATTCTGGTTATTGTAACTCAACAAGGTTTCATCCCTGTATGTCACATGGTTTTGACCTGTACTCTCTAAACTGAATTCTTCCAAAACTGAACTCAAAATGTCTGAATTCGGAAATGCATTTCTCCAAATCGTGTGACTATTACATCATCTCTGAGGTGAGTCCCAATTCTTGGAAATTTCACAGCCATCAGTTCTACCAAAATTCTGTTCATTTTTCAAAACCATTCCGTAATCCATAACAACCTCTGACCTCATCTCTGTTCAAGAAGCTTAAATGGCTTTGGTTTAAAAACAGATGGCTTTCTCAGCAGTTCTTGAATAGTTAAGATCCACTTGAAATCCATTAGCTCTTTCTGTCCAAGACCCCTTGACTCTGAGAATAAACATTTTTCTAAGTAGAATTGTGTATCTGTAAATGTGCTGTGACCTGTGTGTGACCCTATACCAACCCACAGCTAACTTGCTAAGAATACAGATAGAATATTTTAACTCTATAATTTATGAAGACATTTTTATAAAATAAATATAGTTTAATATTAAATTTAAATGTTAACACAAATCCGTTACAGTACTATTGAATTGAAATCGACCCATGTGGAATTATCGTAGGACCAGTGATTTGAGGAGGGAGAAAAATTATAAATCTCTGAAGGCACCAAGATAAATCCATAAGCTGTTGGCACAATGAACTTGGATTCTTGCCATTAGATAATGAGTAGTTCATTTGCAAAGAGTCTTTCATCAACCTAATGTCATAAGTTTATTCGGTTGGCGTAGCAGTGAGCTTTTACTGCCCCCGCACTGTTTGTAAGGAGTTTGTACATTCTCCCCATGTCTGCGTTGTTTTTCCACGGGGGCTCCGGTTTCCTCTCACTGCTCGAAACGTTCTGTGGGTGTAGGAAAATGGGTGTGAATTGAGCGGCACAGACTTGTTGATCGAAATGGCTTGTTACTGTGCTGTATGTCCAAAATAACATCAGGAACATGGCAACTATACTGTGCACAGCAAGATCTCACAAATAGCAGGAATAGATAGATGTTTAATGATGTTGGTTGTTGGTTAAACATTGCCAAGTAAATCGAAAGCCCTCATCTATTTGAAATAGTGTCAGAAAATCCTTTGCATCTGCTCAGATTGCTGTGAAGGAAAACTTGGCCTTGCGATCTTCATACTTGAAGAAAAAGCCTGCCCATTGAGCAAATGCTGACCAAAAGATTATAAATTTACATTGGTTACATAAAGAAAAAAGTGAAAATAAATTTCCATCTGTCACTGGCTCCTGCTCAAAACTGATGAAGCATCCAGCCCAAATCGTTGGTTACTTCTTACTGTCAATGGATGCTGCGTGACTTGCTGAGTTTCTCCAGTATTTTTGTGTCATGCATTTGATTGCAGCATCTGCAGATTTTCTTCTTTAAGTTCTCAACCAGAGGCTGGGTCTAATAAGCATAAAACAGGAGCAGATGTTGGTTATTCAGCCCATTGAGTCTGCCCCACCATTTAATCATTTCCCACTCAGCCTCACTGCCTAGCCTTCTCATAACCTTTGATCCCCTGGCTAATCCAAACTGACTTGGCCTCTACAACCATGTGTAGCAATAAATTCCACAGATTCACCTTCCTCTGTGCATTGCAACAGTTATGGAGAAACGTTGTTTTCTACAGTGGGAGAGTTTAGGACAATTTCAGAAATGAAGGATTTTCATTTAGAACAGAGATGCGGAGGAATTTCTTTAGCCAGAGGGTGGTGTATCTGTGTGTGCTACACATGGTTGTAGAGGGCTGGATGGGTTGGAGTTTGACAAATATGTTCAGGAAAGTTTTCTAAATCAATGCATAGAAGAACTGAATAGAGAGGGAGCACTATCGGATCTCTTAATAGGGAATGAGATAGGTCAGGTGACAGAGTTTTGTGTTGGGGATCTCCTGGAGTCACATGATCATAAGACTATTAGTTTTAGGTTAATTATGGAGGAAGATAGGGCTGGGTCTAAGGTTGAGATTCATGATTAGAACAATGCTAATGTCAAGAAGATGCAAAAGGATTTAGAAGGTGTGGATTTGGATAATTTATTTTCTGGGAAGAATGCAACAGATGTTCAAAGGGGAAGTTTTGAGAGTATGGAGTCAGTATGTCCCTGTGAGGAGTAAAGGAAAGGTTGGAAAATATAGGGAGCCTTGATTTTCAAGGGATATTGGGAATTTGGTAGGGAATAAATGACAGGAGGGAATAAATGAGGTGCTTGAGGAATAGAAAGAGGGCAAAGAAATCAGAAAGGCTAAAATGAGATATGAGGCTGCTTTGGCAGCCAAGGTAAAAGATAAATCCAAAGGGTTTCTACAGGTACATTAAAAGTAAAAGAATAGTGAGTTTGCGCAACATGGGTGCAGAGAAGAATGACACACACACCAAAGCCTTGAAGTCAAGTCTGGTTTATTGCACTGCCTGTCGCATTTATATGGTCCCCAGGCACTGACATCAGGGCAACATGTCTTCATAGCACCGGCCTGGGATTGGCCGGCGATCCCGCCACAGTTCACAGTCTTCCTGCTGTGCAGAAGGTCACCTGGGGCGAAGGCTGCTGTCACCCCTAGGTTCGTGTGGTTGCAGTGTTCTTTGATCATTTTGTGGGCCGATCCGCCTCTCTGTGCATGGGCTGCTACGTCACCCACTCACCCACACCCCCCAGAACCGGCAATCGGGCCATTGTCTGCTGACTTGAGTGGTCTGCCCCTGAGCCACTGAGAGGAGTAGAGACCAGCTCGTTACAGTCCAGATATGCCGGCTTTAGGTGATCGACAGTAAAGGTCTCCTTACCACCGATCCCAAGGACGAAAGTGGAGCCTTTGTCCCTGATGACAATGTAGGGCCCCTTCACATGAACACATTGACAAGTCTTTAAGACCTGGAATGTTTTGCTTGGGCTGGCCTTGTGATGAGGATTGTTGCGGGACCAGGGACCCCAGTTTTCGCCTCAAGTTGTCAAGGGTGGCCGCAGTGTTTTCCGGTCGTTTTTCAGGGGGCGGGAACTCCCACAGGATGATTAAGCGTATGCCGTAGACCATCTTTGCTGCCAAGACGTTGAAGTCTTCCTTCGGCGCAACGCGAATCCCCAGCTGGACCCAATGCAGTACGTCCACCCAGTTGGAACCCTTGAGCCAAGCTATCAAGGCTGCCTTGAGATGCCTGTGAAAATGCTCCATTGACCTGAGGATGGTATGCCATAGTGTGGTGGAGCTCTGTCCCCAGAATGTTAGCCTGCACAGCCCAGAGCCCAGAAGTAAATTGTTGCCCCTTGTCTAGGACCCCGAATCTTGATACCCATGTGTCGAAGAGTGGGTGCATGATGCAGGCCACTGCTGGTATGAATCTGTGATAAAAGTTTATTATACTAGCAAATTCCTGAAGCCCCGGACCGCCTCGACCTTTTCAGGGAGGTGTGTTGTCCTGTGTTTATTTATTCTGTGCCCCAGGAAATCAATAGTGTCCTGACCAAATTAGCCCTTCGCGGGGTTCATCGTTAAGCCAAATTTGCTCAACTGGGTACACAGTTGTCTCAGGTGGGTGGCGTGGTCTTTGTGGCTAGCAATGACAATATCATCCAAATAGATGAATGCAAATAGGAGGTCCCGGCCCACTGCATCCATCAGCTGCTGGAAAGTTTGTGCCACGTTTTTCAGCCTGAAGGGCATGAGTATGAAGTTGAACAGACCAATGGGGGTTATAATTGCGGTCTTGGGGACATACCAGAGGTGAATTTGGATTTGGTGGTACTTTTGGATGAGGACCACCTTGGGAAACATCCGTGCTCTGTTCAGGTTGGCAGCGAAGTCTTATATGTGGGGCACAGGACATCTCTCGGATGTGGTCATCTCATTGAAGTGGTAGTAGTTGCCACGTGGCCTCCACCACCCCCCCTCCCCGCTACTTTGTGCACCATGTGGAGGGGATGGTCCAGGGAATGTCGGAGGGCCACATAATCCCTAGCTCATCCGTTTTCTTGAACTCCTGCTTTGTTAAGCTGAGCTTTACGGGAGGAACCGGTATGTCCTGGTGTGGAGTGGGGGCCCTCGGTCAGAATGTGGTGCCTTACACTCTGCTTTAGATAGGCTGCAGAGAACTGTGGATAAAGTTGGCCACTCTATCTGCAGTCTGCAGATCCAGGGCGCTGACCACATGGTAGTACCAGGTGGTCTCTGCTGTGATGCCCCGGATCTGGAACCTCCGCCTGGTCGAACCACACGCCGGGTCGAACTGTCCAGAAGGTCGGGAGTTTCAGGCTGACTGTGCTGATTGCTGCTTCATTCTCCATCGCTAGGTTTAGATTCCTTTTAAACCATCAGGGTCACCAATTGTAGCCGACTGCTACAAAAGAAACACACACATTTTATACTGCTGTTTGTTTGATTGGCTGACATTAGTTGCATGATTAACAATACCGGGTGGGAACGTTCTTGTATGTGAATACCCTTCTTCCCCAGCCTGTATTGATGTTAGCTGGGCAGCTTGGCCAGGACCATTTTAGGGCTGCTGGTCTTGTACTACTCCAGCTTTTACCCTGTGTTGTCCTGGGAGTCGCTTTAGTGATCTCTGTCCTTGTCCGCGCGATGTGCCGGCCCGATCTCCGCAATTGCGGCTGCCACAAGTGTTCTTAGAGATGGAATATATAATTATTTGTATAGACAGGGGCTGATTAGGAGTGGTAAACGTGATTTTGTGCATGGTAGATCATGTTTAACAAATCTTTTAGAATTTTTTGAGGTTACTAAGTAGGTTGATGAAGGGAAGGGTGAGGATGTTGTCTATGTGGACTTCACTAAGGTCTTTGACAAGGTTCTGCATAAGTGGTTACTTAATCATTAGGTGTTAATGTTGAACTAGTGAAATTCATTTAACAGTGGTTGGATGGGAGATGCCAGAGAGTAGTGGTGGAAAATTGTTTTTTAGGCCAGAAGAGTGGGCTGAAAGATGGCAGATGGAGTTTAATACTGAGAAATGTGAGGTGCTACATTTTGGTAGGAATAATCAGCAAAGGTCATACACGTTAAATGGTAAATAATTGAGGAGTGCAGTGGAACAAAGGGATTTAGGAATTCTGGTATATAATGCCCTGAAAGTGGAGTCACATATAGATAGGGTTGTGAGGACAGCTTTTGATCTGTTGGCCTTCATAAATCAGAGTATTGAGTACTGGAGTTGAGATGTAATGTTGAAATTGGTAAGTCCAAATTTGGAATATTGTGTGCAGTTTTGTTCGCCAAATTATTATAGGAAGGATATCAACAAAATAGATAGTGTGCAGAGAAGATTTACAAGAATGTTGCCTGGTTTTCAATGTTTGAGTTACAGGGAAAGGTTAAACAGGCAACAGACCGACAGATCAGTTCTGCAGCAGCAGCTGGGACTGGAACAGGAATCCTATAATAGGATTTTATTTTCTGGAGTGTAGAAGATTAAGGGGTGATTTGATAGGGGAATTCAAAATGATGAGGGGGACAGATAGAGTAAATGTGAATAGGGTTTTTCCATTGAGAGTGGGGGCGATTCATACAAGAGGATATGGATTGAGATTGAATGGGGAGAAGTATTGGGGAAACATGAGGGGGATTTTCTTCACTCAGAGGGTGGTGGGCATGTGGAATGAGCTTCTGGCCAAAGTGGTAGATGCAGGCTCAATTTTAATATTTAAGGAAAAGTTTGAAATATATGTGGACGAGAGAGATGTGGAAGGTTATGGGATGGGTGCGGGTTAATGGGACAAGGTGGGAGAAGGTGTTTGGCTTGGACTGGCCTGTTTCTGTGCTGTAGTTGTTACATGGATAGCAATTGGCCACATACATCTCAGATGGGTGGACATTTCCTTTCCAAATTGATTGTTAATCCCCAGAGGAGTTGGTTAATCACCCATTGAATCAGAAGATATGGTAATAAGGTGGAAGACTCTGAGCTGCGAGATCAACCAGGAGCTTTGTGAAAGGCTGAATGGAGATGTGCTGACTATGATTGTTTCTATTTTGCATGTCTTTTGTGATCACATGGGTTGATTCCTCTCCTCCCCTACCCCCTGTAATTGCCCCTTCTTTCCATAATTTCCCCCAGCTCTTGACCCTTTATGTTTTGCAGAGTTTTGTTTCTGACCCTTTTCCATCATTAGAATCAGGTTTATTGTCATGAATGTGTCACAAAATTTGTTTCACAGCAGCTGTATTGTGCATCACAGGTGCAAAATTGCTATAAATTACAATTCCAAAATACAAGATTTAAAAATAATAATTAGTGCAAAAACAACAAAAGTTAGGAAGTGTTCATAGTTTCATTGTCCACACAGAAATCTGATGGTGGAGCGGAAGGAGCTGTTAATGTTACATTGAGGGTGTGTCTTTAGGCACCTGTCCCTACTTCCCAATGGTAGCAGTGAGAAAAGGGAAGGGCCTTGATGGTGAGAGTCCTTTTGGATAGAGGCTGCTTTCTCAAAATTCTGCCTCTTGCAGAGGCCCTTAGTGGAGTGGAGACTGAAAGCCATGGTGGCACTGGCTAATTTTACAGATTCATGTAGCCTTTTTTGTACATTGGCACATCTGTAAAAATCCGTTGTTTTGACAGACACAAGCTACAAATTAGTTACGAAAGGGTTTTTAATCACCTTACATCTAGATGGAAGTGGCAGAACAGATCGCATAGTGTTCACAATTGATTCACAATTGGAATTTCACATCTTTTATACTGCTCTTGTCACTACGAGCCCAGAGGACCCCAAAACCCAACAGCAACTGTTATTCACCAAGACAAATGGTTACTTAAACAAAAGTTGCTTTTAATTATCTTTAAACATGAAAACAGAATCATACTTTAATTTATCACTATTGACTTAACTAACCTAACAACCCCATTCTAATTCTAAGCGTACGTGTATGTAATGAACTTTCAGAAAAGTTATTTGATTCACAGTCCAATCTTACTTCTCATTCCTCCAAGTTCACTGGTTGCAGGCACTTTTTATACTGTGCGCAGAATTTAACATTTATAAAGTTCACCAAACTTTGGTGTTTGAAAGGGAAATGGTTACCACTCAGGAAAGTTCTTTTCGGTTTTCAGAGAAAGATTTGTTGCTGATTCCTTTTTAATCAGCAACTTCATTGTCTTGCCAAAGAAACTTGCCCCCCTCAGGGTTCTCCAGATGATAACCTCTATCTTTCAGGTCATCCCAGAGTTCCTTTTTGTTTTCCTTATTTCAAGCGAAACATTAGACAGCCAGTCCTCTCCTCTTGCATGAACCACAAGGGCTTTGACCAGGCTGAACTAAGAACTTACAACACGTCTTTCTACAACTTGCCAGCTTGTCCTGTTCCAATCCCACCTGCTGCTGCAGAACTGATCTGTCTGTCTCTCTCATACTCTATCTGCTTGTAAAACCACATGATCCCCTTAGAACAGCAAGTTCCACTCCAGACAGTCGGCGACTCTGACAACTTCTTTCATTTGTTGCCCTTTTGGAAACAAAAGTCCAGTAGTGGTCTCTTGGGCACTCTCCAAAGCTTTTGCAAAGACTTACCTTGAGCAGAACTCCAGTATTTTAAATAAAATCTGTTTTAAAATGTTTGTATATGACTTACACAAAAAACCTGCCACAATTTATCTCCCAAAAACATATATATATATATATACACAAAACAAACACAACATAATCTGTCACAGTCACACACCATGCATGGAGTTGTTTTTCACATTCTAAAAGAAATTTAGTGTTCAGCAGAAGGATGTAAGAATGTAGGTACAATTACAGCATGCAGATACTGGCCACATCTCATTCCTTATCTATATGGCTTCAGGCTACTGGCACAATTGTTTGTAGTCTTTTCATTTCCCTTCATCCCTTGACATCAGCATCATCAGCAATGTCTACTGCAACACATTTTTAAAGACTCTTTCATTCCCTCCTTTTTATCATGTGAAAGATAATTATAAGGCACAATTGGAACAGAAGTCCCTACATATGGGCAGCAAACAATGTAGCAAGAGCAAAACTACTATAATAATCACGAGTATGTTGCCATAGTGAATAATGCTTCCCCAGATACTTCCAGCCACCCGAAGGACCGCCATCCTGACAGATTTTCGTTGAGACCATTAACATATTATTTACGTGCTCTATGATGTTCTGGGAATGGTCCTGTATCCCAGTAATGCACTTGTCACCTACATAGATTGTCATCTCTTGGGAATTTGTGGACAAACTGGATAATTGGGTCCTTGTGCTGATGTACAAGTAGCTTTTCCCCTAGTCAGGTGTTTTCCATTACTAAACAAGCTGATGCTTTTGAGTCAGGGATAGGCAGCTTTCCTTTCAACACTTACAGTGTAACCTGCCTTATTGGACCTTACACTCTCTAGCCTGGCAAGTCTTTTCTATGTAAGGATAAGTGTGGGTTACATTTATCCTCAAGTAGGCACAGCCCATACCATCATGGCGAGCAGGGTAACTCATGCCCTGATCTTGTTTTCTTTTAACTGGTTTCCCAAAATTACATTCCCATACCATGCTTTACTGCTCAATATCCAATAACCTTTTTCACATGTTCCTGGCAAGCAATTAGAGTAGGGCTGACCAAAAGCCCAACAATGCTCCCTGCCTCCCACCAAGAGGAACCCCTCATGTTCCTTGCAGCTTCCTTCGGTTCCTTCTTTGACTACATCTAGAAAATGCTTGTCTGTGTGGGTAACCGCAAACAGAGATCTTACTGATCTTGAAACTGGATAATTGTTACCATGCAACAAATTATGCATTTGAATAAACAAATTGAGATCCAAGAAAATATCAAGCAAACCAGTCCACGTTGGATAAGCATCTTCATCCTTGAAGGGATCGCGAGGGCACTGTGGCGTTGACTCTTTTAGAGTTTGTCATGTGTATCCAGCGGGGGTGCCCTTCTACTTTCACTGGTGTAGGTGTAGAAAGCAGTACTTGGAATGGTCTTTTCCATCGATTTCCCAACCTTTTCCTTTACTTGTGAATGCAAAACTGACTGCAGCAGTAAGTCTTTGAACCTAGGTTACAATTTCATCATTTAGAGCATGTAGGTTCAAGGTTACTTGGCTCTCCTTACTTGCCCCCCAAGGGGTTCTTATTGACTTGCCATGCATAATTTCAACCGGTGAGGGGTTACCTTAATTTTAAATAGCGCTAAGGGCAGCACCTTGATTCAACTTTGACCCATTTCTCCCATTAACTTTGTTATTTTATTTTTCAATACTCACCATTCACTTTTTCCACTTTACCTGATGCTTGGGGGTGGTGAACACAGTTGAATTGTTGTATCTTAAAATAATCACAATGTTAATAGCAGCAATAAAATGTGGACCATTGTCTGAACTAATAGTTGTGGTGAGGCCAGACCTTGGAATTACCTCCCATAATAGTAATGTAACCATTGTTTTAGCGGCATAATTCATGGTCGGCAAGACTTCAATTCACCTACTAAACAAATCTAACATTACCAAGCAATATTTACAGCAATGGGCCTTGCAGCATTTCAAATCTACCTGAATGCATTCAAACGGTTCTGATGACATAGTTCCAACTGGTGCTTGGATGGGTTTACCAGGGATTATCTCTTTGACAACTTCTACACTCAGAAGCCTGTCGTAATGCTTCCTGGTGAATTTTAGGGTGCCCCCATGTCTCTTTTATCATTCTCACCATTCCCTCCTTTCCAGCATGGGTGAGGGAATGCAGTTATGTCAAAAGTCTAGGTAAGAATGCATCAGATACACAAACTTGACCCAGAGGGTCAAGACTCATTGATGAGTCCTGACGAATGCCCTCTTGGTCCCATTGTTGTATTTCAGCAGCAGAGGCGTCCCTCTGCAATTGTTTTCCCTTTTCCATGTCTGGCATGACCAGTTGGGAATTGGTATCCCCAAGGGAAACTCTTATTTAATTTCACATGTGCATTAAAACTTGTACATAAATTTCTTGTTCAAAAATATTAAAAATTAATACATAGTGATTTTTGAAAGTTTTTCCCTCTCATCCTCCCCCTCCCCCCAACAGCCTAATAGAAAAAAAGGAAGAAAAAGAGAACATCTGGATATTATTTAACTTATTAAAACTATCAAATAAAATCTAACATATCTTAATTTTTAGGAGTTGGAGATTCAGGTTGGGTGATTACAACCCAATTCCTAAAATTTGAAAATATGATTTCCAAATCTTTTGAAAAATTTCAAATTTATTACATAAATTCTATGTAATCTTTTCAAGTGGTATACAACTACCTATATCAGTATGCCATCTATTCACTCCCAAATACGCACCTGACTTTGAAGTGTTACGAGCCCAGAGGACCACAAAACCCAGCAGCAATAGATATTCACCAAGACAAATGGTTACTTAAACAAAAGTTGATTTTAATTATCTTTAAACATGAAAACAGAATTACACTTTAAATTATCACTATTGACTTACTTTACCTAACTTAACCCCTTCTAATTTTAAGTGCACATGTGTGTAATGTGTGTGTAAGTTCAGAAAAGTTCTTTGGTTCACATTCCAAACTCCTTTTTCATTCCTCCAAGTTCACTGGTTGCAGGCAATTCTTATACTGTTCACCTGGCTTTGGTGCTCGAAGGTTCTTGTTGGTTTTCAGAGAGAGATGTGTTGTACCAGGACATCACAACTGATGTCCTTCCATCAGTCACCTCAATGTTTTGCTGATGAAACTTGCCCCATGAGAGTTCTCCAGATGATAACCTCTTTCTTTCAGGTCACCACAGAGTTCACACACAAAGACTCCTCTCTCTCTCTCTCTCTCTCTCTCTCTCTCATTCTATTACCAGACATTAATTGTATTAGTCGTAGTATCCTGACAAAGTTTTAACTGTTTGCTCTTCAATATCTATTTTTAAATCTTGCTCACATCTTTGTCTTGACTTATGAACTCCTAGCTTATACATTTCTTTTTGCAAAATTGTATACATAATTGAAATAAACATTTTAATATTTATATCTGCGATTAATTGTTCCAAATAACTTTGTTTAGGTAATATCAAATCTGGACTAAATTATCTCTTAAATATGCCTTTCACTGATAATAAGAAAATATTGTATTGTTTTGTATTCCATACTTACATTTCAATTGTTCAAATACCAAAAGTTGAACCTGTAAACAGTCTTTTAATGTCTTAATTCCTTTGTTAAACCAAATATTAAAAAAAATATTGTTCTAAACATAAAGATAAAGAAGGAAACATGGGAGAAGTTATGCTCAGGAACTATGAGAAATACAATAAATACGAGGTTACGTATGATACAATATAACTGGATACACAGGCTATATATTATACCTCAAAAGTTAAATAAATGGGACCCAACAGTGTCTGACAGATGTTTTCGCTGTAAAAAGGAAATGGGAACAACAATTTATGCAATCTGGACATGTGCGAAAGTGAAAAAAATTTGGGAAGATCTAAACCAGATATTAAATAAAATCACAAAAAGCAATATACCAAAGAACCCAGAGATCTACCTCCTAAGTAACATCAAAAACAAAGAATTTGGGCTTGATTTGGATGGTGCACAAAAAAGATTTGTTATGATAGCCCTAGCTGTAGCAAAAAAATGTATTATGTCAGCCTGGAAATTAGAAGATAACTTGAGAATACAACAATGGTACAATGAAATGAATAAATGTATTCCATTAGAAAAAATAACATATAATTTAAGAAATAATATTACAATATTTGAACAAATATGGGAGCCATACATGAAATACATAATGGAGAAAACCTACCGGGGACATCTACCACCTAAAATGACAGAAGGAGAAGAGAATGAAAAAAATGATTCAGTGGAATTTCTTGTTTATTTTTATTGAGTGACAACATTGTTTGACGGGTTTAATGTATCTTAGATTCTGAACTTTAAATGAATGGGAGGGGAGGTAGGGAGGGTGGGATGGGAAGGGGGGGGGGTAGAAAACGACACTATATATTTGAAAAGGAAAATGTATGTATCTTGATCAATGTGGTTTACAGTGTGAAAAATAAAAAATGTAAAAAAAAAATTATTTATTGCAAAAGGAATAAATTCATTCTGATTCAAAATCATTCCTGGTATCTGAAAATTTCTTATTCCCATTTCCAAATGTATTTTTAAAAATATGTTTAAACAAAGGAACATCTATCTCCAATAAACAACGTATATAATATATAAAAATCTAATTAATCTTCTATTTTATTCATTTCTATACGAATCCATGCTGGCTTCTCTCGAAAATAAAGGAGACAGAAACCTCAATTGTGCTGCTCCTTCATTTGTAAAATTTGGTAATTGTAATCCTCCAAATTCAGATTTCCATGTTAATTTTTCTAATGCAACTCTTTCCATTTTTCCTTTCCAAATAAATTTCCTTACATTCTTATTTAGTTCTTGAAATAATTTTGATGGTATAAATAACATTTGAAATAAGTTCTGTACTGATGGATATATATTCATTTTTATACAATTAACTCTTCCTATTCCATTTCCTTAAATCATCTTCTATTTTCTTAAGAAATGATGTACAATTCAATTTAAATAAGTTATGTAAATTACTGTCGATTTTAGTACCTAAATATTTAATTGCATCTCTCTACCATTTAAACTGACTTTCCCTTTTACATTGCTCAAAATCTGCCATTACTACTAGCATTATTTCACTTTTATCACAATTTCTTTTGTAAACGGATACAACACCATATTCTTTTAATCTTAAATACAATTTAAATAATGACCTTTCTTGTTCAGTCAAATATTTTATAACATCATCTGCAAATAAACTGATCTTATGTTATTTCCTGTCTACTTTAAAATCTTTAATATCATTAATGTTTAATTAATTCTGCCAAAATATTGCTAAAATAAACAATGAAGATGACAATGGACATCATTGTCTAACTGATGTAGTCATAAAAAGAAATTTTGATATTTGCTCATTTGTTACCACTTTCGCTTTAGGTTTATTCTATAGAGATCTGACCCAATATATAAATGTGCGTGCTATTCTAAATTTTCTTAAGACTTTCAATAAAAAATCCTATTCCTGTCTATCAAATGCCTTTTCAGCTTCTAAAGTAACTACTACCCTAGGCTCTTAACTGAGTTAAATGTATTATACTCATTAACTTTGTTACATTATCTGCCAATTTCCTTTTTTTTAAACAAATCCAGTTTGACCTATATTTTATAATCTGAATTAAACAATAAAATAGATCTATATGATTATGGTTTCAAAGGATTTTTTTTTGAAATCACTATTTTAAATGATTCTGGGAACTCATTCATCTCTACCACCTGTTCTAATACTTCCATAATGGAGGAATTAATAAATCTTTAAATGCTTTATAAAATTCAGGGGGCCTAGAGACTTATTATTTTGTAATGAACCCAATGTTTCTTTAACCTCCTTTTGAGTAAATAGAGTGGCCAATACTTTGATCTTCCATTATTTAATTTCGGTAAATCTATTTTATTGTCATCTTTTAACAATTCTGACTGAAATAAATTTTTATAAAACTTTCAAATTTTCATTTATTTCTTGTAATTTATAATTAATTCAATTTGATTCTTTCTTAGTTGCTATAACTGTTCTAGATACTTGTTCTGTTTTTAATTGCCATGCAAGAACCAAAAATGGCCCATCGAGCCTGCTCCGCCATTCAATATGATCATGGCTGATCTCATTTATGACCTAACTCCACCTACCTGCCTTCTCCCCATGTCCCCTAATTCCTGTATCATATAAAAATTTATCTAATCGAATTTTAAATATGTTTAATGAGGCAGCCTCAACCACTTCCCTGGTTAGAGAATTCCAAACATTCACTACTCTCTGGGAAAAACTATTTTTCCTCAACTCTGTCCTAAATTTACTCCCCCGAATCTCGAGACTGTGTCCTCTCGTTTTAGTTTTCCTGGCCAGCTCAAAAAAACCTTCTTACATCTATCCTGTCCATACCCTTCATAATCCTATATGTTTCTATAAGATCTCCTCTCATTCTTCTGAACTTGAGTGAATAGAATCCCAGATGATTTAATCTTTCATCATAAGTCAACCCCTTCATCCCAGGGATCAACCTAGTAAACCTCCTCTGGACTGTCTCCAAAGCCAGTATATCCTTCCTCAAATATGGAGACCAGAAGTGGACACAGTACTTCAGGTACGGTCTCACCAGTATTTTATACAGTTGCAACATTACCTCCCTACTCCTGAATTCAATTCCTCTAGCGATGAAGGCCAACATTCCATTTGCCTTCTTAATTACCTGCTGCACCTGCAACCTAACTTTTTGCGATTCATGCACAAGCACTCCCAAGTCCCTCTGCACAACAGCAGGCTGTTTCACCCTTTAAATAATATTCAGCTCTTTTATTTTTCTTGCCAAAGTGGATAACCTCACACTTACTAACATTGTACTCCATCTGCCAGACCTTTGCCCACTCATCCAGCTTAACTATATCCCTCTGCAGACTCTCCACATCCTCATTACAATTGCTCTTCCACTCAATTTGGTGTCATCTGCAAACTTGGCTACACTACATTTTGACCCCTCCTCCAAGTCATCAATGTAAATGATGAACAGTTGTGGGCCTAACACTGACCCCTGTGGCACCCCACTTACCACTCTCTGCCAACCTGAAAAACTCTCATTTATCCCGACCCTCTGCCTCCTGTCAGACAACCAATTTTCAATCTAGGCCAATATATTTCCCCGGACTCCACTTTGGTGTAACTTACTGATAAGTCTCTTGTGCGGCACCTTATCAAATGCTTTCTGGAAATCCAAGTATACAACATCAACCTGTTCCCCTCTATCGACCGTACCCATTATATCCTCAAAGAATCCTAACAAGTTTGTCAAACAAGATCTTCCCTTTCTAAAACCATGCTGTGTCTGCCTGATTGAACCCTTACGTTCCAAAAGTTTCACTATTTCATCTTTAATGACGGTCAACGAAACTTGCGCCATCAGGGTTTTCCAGGTATAACCTCTTTATTTCAGCTCACCACAGGGTTCCTTTTTGTTTCCCTAATTTCAAGTGAAACATTATGCAGTCAGTTCTCTCCTCTTGTATGGACCTCAAGGACTTTGACCAGACTGAAATAAGAACTCACAACCAGTCTTCAAAATGGGGTTTCCACAAACTTGCCAGCTTGTCCTGTTCCAGTCCCAGCTGCTGCAACTGAAGAACTGAATTCTTAATTCATAGTTCTCATTATATCTCTCTCTATTTTATGTTTGCAAAGTTTATATTTTAATTTTTTATTTATCAACATTTTTTTTCTTCATTTGATTTTATATGTAATTTTTTTATTATTTCTTTCTCAAGTTGTTCTGATTTTTACATATAATCTTTTTAAATCTTAGATGTATAACTTATTAACTGACCTCTTAAATATGCTTTCATTGCATCCCATAAAACAAACTCATTTATTACTGAATTAGAATTGTTATGAGCCCAGAGAACCCCAAAACCCAGCAGCAATTTAAATTCACCAAGACAAATAGTTACTTAAACAAATGTTGCTTTTAATTATCTTTAAACATGAAAACAGGATTAAACTTTAACTTATTGCTGTTAATTTAAGAATCTAACTTCTAATCCCCTTCTAATTCTAAGCGCACGTGTATGCAATGTATGTTTAAGTTCCGAAAGGTTATTTGATTCAGTCACTTCCAACTCCTCCAAGTTTACTGGTTGCAGGCAATGCTTATACTGTGCACAGAATTTAACATTTATGAATCTTCACCAGGCTTTGGTGCTTGAAAGGCAAATGGTTTTCAGAGAGATTTGTTGCTCGTTGGACACATACAACTGACTCCTTGAGATCAGCCAGTTCAGTGTCTGGTCAAAGAAACTTGCCCCATCAGGGTTTTCCAGTTTTAACCTCTTTCTTTCAGATCACCTTTTTGTTTCCCTTATTTCAAGTGAAATATTATGCAGTAAGTTTTCTCCTCTTGTATGGACCACAAGGACTTTGACCAGACTGAAATAAGAACTCACAACCAGTCTTCAAAATGGGGTTTCCACAAACTTGCCAGCTTGTCTCAGCTGCTGCTACTGAACTGAAGAACTGAATTCTCTCTCTCTCACTCAGATAAAACCACATGAGCCTCTTAGAACAGCGAACTGCACTCAGACAGGCTGTGGCTACGGACCTAATCTTTAGAGTTCGTTCATCTGTTGCTTTCCAAAACAATAATCCATTACTCCACAGCATGTCCAATTGACACCTACTTGTGAAGTCCTTATAGCCATTCTTCAAAGTATTTGCAAAGGCACCCGGAGCCTGGACTGCCTGACTTGAGCAGAGATCTGGCATTTTAAATGAGATCTGTTTTGAAGTGTTTGCATATGACCTACACTATAAATAACCTGCCACAATTTATCTCCTATAAATATATATCTATATACAATATAAAATATAACATAATCTGTCACACTTTCCCCTACGAAGAAATTTTAACTCGAGTAAAAATTCAGTTATAACTAAACTGACTTTAAAATCACTAAAATAATAACAATACACAATGTATAACATGTTATAACAATGTAACCCAATGTTTTTAGCATATATTTCAATACATGATTCATTTGAACATCTTGACAATCTGCTATCACATTATTTGTGTCTCTGATATTCTCCACTACCTTATCCTCATAATAAGGTTTCAACATATTTATGTGACAAACCTGAGTTTTATTCCTATGATCTGGAGTGTTAACAACATAGTTAACATCATTCAGTTTTGATTTAACTACATATGGTTCAGAAAATATTACTCTCAAAGGATTGTCATGTGTTGGGAACAATATTAACACTTCCTGTCTTAAACTTCCTCACTTGAGCTTTCTTGTTAAATAAACGCTTTAATTTACCCTGAGCCATTTCTAAATTTCTTGAGCCGAAGTCCACACTTTTTGTAACCTATCTTTAAATTTAGAAACATAATCCAGCCAAGTCCATCATTATTAACCCGCTGTACACCTGATGTACAAACACAATTTCAAAAGGGCTGAAACCTAATGACTCCTGCACAGCCTCCCTTGCTGCAAATAACAATAAATTAATACCTTAGTCCCAATCTTTCCCATTCTCCAGACAATAAATCATCATATTTTTAAGAGTAGAATGAAATCTTTTCAAAGCTCCCTGAGTTTCAGGATGGTACACAGATGAAGTGATCTGTTTTATTCCCAACTCATAAACCAAATGCGGAAACAACCCTGACATAAAGTTAGATCCTTGATCACTCTGGAGATCTTTAGGTAGTCCAAAAACTTTGAAAAATATTTCCAAAGCTTGTTTTTGCTTTAATATTCCTTAATGGTATAGCTTCTGGAAATCTCAGTGCTGTACATATAATTGTTATCAAGTACTGATTCCCAGATTTAGTTTTAGGCAGGGGATCCACACAATCCACAATAAACCTAGTGAAAGATTCCCCAACAACAGAAATATGTTGCAAATGGAGCTACTGGAGGACCCTGGTTAGGTTTCCCCATAACCTGACAAAAGTGACATGTCTGGCACCAATTTACAATATCCTTTCTCAAACCAGGCCAGCAAAATTGTTTCAAAATCTTATTCATGGTTTTCTTTACACCAAGATGACCACCTAAAGTGTACTGTGGGTTAGATTTAAAATGTCATTGCGGTAAATTCCAGGAATGACCATCTGATGAATCAACCCCCCCCACCCCCCCCACTGTTCATTGGCAGGAATATCAAGAGGTCTCCATTTTCTTATCAACAATTCATCCAGATTTAATATATAAATTTTTCAAACAAAAATTCACTCCAAATAATATCCACAAGCCAAATAAGATCTGTATCTATCCTGCTTCTGAATTAACTCTTTCCTTGACAAAGAGAAATCCATTTCTCCACAGCATTTCTAATTAACACCGACTTGTGAAATCCTTATGGCATTCTTCAAAGTTTTTGCAAAGGGACCCAAAGCCTGGTCTGTCTGGTTTGAGCAGAGCTCTGGCATTTTGAAGTGTTTGTATGTGTTCTACACTAAAAACAGTCACCATTTATTTCCTATAAAACATCCATATACAATATAAAATATAACATAATACGTCACAGAAATAATTTCAAAAAATATTTGTATTCGCTTTTCCATGAACTCACAAAAATATTTCCTTTTAACAATATAGAATTAAATCTCCATCTATAAGCTGGTTTCTTTCTATCTTCTATTGATAATGCTAAAAATAAAGGTCTGATAAAATTCTTGCTTTATACTCAACTCTTTTATTCATCCCTGCAATTGTGCCGATATTAAGAAAAATCAATGATGCCTTTTCGAATAAAAAGGATAATCCCTTTCTATTGATTGAATTCTCCTCCATATATCTTTTAATCTCATATCTTTCATTAACAACTGTGTAACTTTGGCAGCTTTACTTTTAATATAGTTTCTCCCAGATCTATCAACAATGGGTCAAGACAAAAATTAAAGTCTCCTCCCATTAATACATTTTCATGGGCATTTTCTAAATTCAAAAATATTTATTCATACCATTATTTTTTTCCTTTCAATACTTACAAAATTTGCCATTTCACCCATTTGGTATTATGTTATCTCTCACCCATACCTGATCCAACTCTCACCCATACCTGATCCAACTCCTAATTCTACTATATTATCATATTTAACCCTTGTTATTAACTATTCCACATGCAAAGAATATAAGAAAAAGAAAGGAAACCCTGCAAAGATAGAAAAAAGAATAGAGAGACCCCCTACTAATGTGGCTATACTGATAAACAACATTACTCCCCTCCATGTTATGGGCAGTGTCTTGTACCACAAATGCACACATGAATGGGCAGCTGTCAACCCCTCCCTCCCAGCTCTCCTAAAGATATTGCTATATTTTATTTACTTAAACATAAACAGATCACCCTTATCAGTTACAAATATTACTGTTCAAAATGTCCTTCAAATTGCACTCTGCTGCTCAGCACTCATCTTCTCTTTGTGACGAATGTCTGGCAGAGAGTCAGCATATTGTTTAGCCTACCTTTGTTCTACAAAGAACTTGTTTTGGCCTCCTGGAACAAAAACCTACAGGGTTGCTGGATATCTTAAAACAAAGGAATAACCTTTTTTATCCACAGTACATTTTTAATTGGATTAAATTTATTTTCTTTAACAGCTCAAAACTTGTATCTGGATAGAAAAATATCTTATTTCCATTATATTCTAAAGGTCCTTGTTTTCCCTTTGCTTTTTTTGCTGCAAGTTCCAAAATCTCTCTTACTTGTGTACGGAGTCCAGAGGACCCCAAAAACAAGTAGCAATAGATATGTACCACATAAGTAGTTTTTAATTATATTTGAACAAGAAAACAGAATTAAACTTTAACTTATTACTTAACCTACTTACTTAACCTACCTAACCCACTTCTTCTTTCTTTTCTTTGGCTTGGCTTCGCGGACGAAGATTTATGGAGGGGGTAAAAAGTCCACGTCAGCTGCAGGCTCGTTTGTGGCTGACCAGTCCGATGCGGGACAGGCAGACACGATTGCAGCGGTTGCAAGGGAAAATTGGTTGGTAGGGGTTGGGTGTTGGGTTTTTCCTCCTTTGCCTTTTGTCAGTGAGGTGGGCTCTGCGGTCTTCTTCAAAGGAGGCTGCTGCCCGCCAAACTGTGAGGCGCCAAGATGCACGGTTTGAGGCGTTATCAGCCCACTGGCGGTGGTCAATGTGGCAGGCACCAAGAGATTTCTTTAGGCAGTCCTTGTACCTTTTCTTTGGTGCACCTCTGTCACGGTGGCCAGTGGAGAGCTCGCCATATAATACGATCTTGGGAAGGCGATGGTCCTCCATTCTGGAGACATGACCCATCCAGCGCAGCTGGATCTTCAGCAGCGTGGACTCGATGCTGTCGACCTCTGCCATCTCGAGTACCTCGACGTTAGGGGTGTGAGCGCTCCAATGGATGTTGAGGATGGAGCGGAGACAACGCTGGTGGAAGCGTTCTAGGAGCCGTAGGTGGTGCCGGTAGAGGACCCATGATTTGGAGCCGAACAGGAGTGTGGGTATGACAACGGCTCTGTATACGCTTATCTTTGTGAGGTTTTTCAGTTGGTTGTTTTTCCAGACTCTTTTGTGTAGTCTTCCAAAGGCGCTATTTGCCTTGGCGAGTCTGTTGTCTATCTCATTGTCGATCCTTGCATCTGATGAAATGGTGCAGCCGAGATAGGTAAACTGGTTGACCGTTTTGAGTTTTGTGTGCCCGATGGAGATGTGGGGGGGCTGGTAGTCATGGTGGGGAGCTGGCTGATGGAGGACCTCAGTTTTCTTCAGGCTGACTTCCAGGCCAAACATTTTGGCAGTTTCCGCAAAGCAGGACGTCAAGCGCTGAAGAGCTGGCTCTGAATGGGCAACTAAAGCGGCATCATCTGCAAAGAGTAGTTCACGGACAAGTTTCTCTTGTGTCTTGGTGTGAGCTTGCAGGCGCCTCAGATTGAAGAGACTGCCATCCGTGCGGTACCGGATGTAAACAGCGTCTTCATTGTTGGGGTCTTTCATGGCTTGGTTCAGCATCATGCTGAAGAAGATTGAAAAGAGGGTTGGTGCGAGAACACAGCCTTGCTTCACGCCATTGTTAATGGAGAAGGGTTCAGAGAGCTCATTGCTGTATCTGACCCGACCTTGTTGGTTTTCGTGCAGTTGGATAATCATGTTGAGGAACTTTGGGGGACATCCGATGCGCTCTAGTATTTGCCAAAGCCCTTTCCTGCTCACGGTGTCGAAGGCTTTGGTGAGGTCAACAAAGGTGATGTAGAGTCCTTTGTTTTGTTCTCTGCACTTTTCTTGGAGCTGTCTGAGGGCAAAGACCATGTCAGTGGTTCCTCTGTTTGCGCGAAAGCCGCACTGTGATTCTGGGAGAATATTCTCGGCGACACTAGGTATTATTCTATTTAGTAGAATCGTAGCGAAGATTTTGCCTGCAATGGAGAGCAACGTGATTCCCCTGTAGTTTGAGCAGTCTGATTTCTCGCCTTTGTTTTTGTACAGGGTGATGATGGTGGCATCACGAAGATCCTGAGGCAGTTTACCTTGGTCCCAACAAAGCTTGAAAAACTCATGCAGTTTGGCATGCAGAGTTTTGCCGCCAGCCTTCCAGACTTCTGGGGGGATTCCATCCATACCTGCTGCTTTGCCACTTTTCAGTTGTTCGATTGCCTTATATGTCTCATCCAGGGTGGGAACCTCATCCAGCTCTAGCCTTAGGGGCTGTTGAGGGAGCTGGAGCAGGGCGGAATCTTGGACTGAGCGGTTGGTACTGAAAAGAGATTGGAAGTGTTCTGACCATCGGTTGAGGATGGAGATCTTGTCGCTGAGGAGGACTTTGCCGTCTGAGCTGCGCAGCGGGCTTTGGACTTGGGGTGAGGGGCCGTACACAGCCTTTAGAGCCTCGTAGAAACCCCTGAAGTCGCCAATGTCCGCGCTGAGCTGTGTTCGTTTGGCGAGGCTAGTCCACCACTCATTTTGGATCTCCCGGAGTTTGCGCTGAAGATGGCTGCATGCGCGACGGAAGGCTTGTTTTTTCTCTGGACAGGACGGCTTTGTAAGGTGAGCCTGGTGGGCAGCTCGCTTCTTTGCCAGCAGCTCCTGGATTTCCTGGCTGTTTTCGTCAAACCAGTCCTTGTTTTTCCTGGAGGAGAAGCCCAGTACCTCTTCAGTGGATTGCAGTATGGTAGTCTTCAACTGATCCCAGAGGGTTTCAGGGGACGGGTCCGGGAGGCGGGTTGCAACGTCGAGCTTTGCTTTGAGGTTTGCCTGGAAGTTTCCTCTCGCTTCGTCTGACTGCAGTTTTCCAACATTGAACCTCTTTCTGGGGGCTTTATTGTTCCTGGGCTTTGGCTTGAAGTGAAGGTTGAGCTTGCAGCGAACCAGCCGGTGGTCAGTGTGGCATTCCGCGCTAGGCATGACCCTGATGTGGAGCACATCTTGTTTGTCACTTTCTCGCACCAGGATGTAGCCCAGGAGGTGCCAGTGTTTGGATCGGGGATGCATCCAGGTGGTCTTAAGGCTGTCCCTCTGCTGAAAAAGGGTGTTTGTAATGACAAGCCGCTGTTCTGCGCAGAGCTCCAACAGGAGGCGCCCATTGTCGTTGCACTTGCCGACGCCATGCTTGCCCAGGATTCCTGGCCAGGTTTCTGAGTCTTTGCCGACACGAGCGTTGAAGTCGCCCAGGATGACAACCTTGTCGGCTGTAGGGGTACGTTGGATGAGGTTGCGCAGGTCGGTGTAGAACTTGTTCTTTTCTGCTGGTTCCGCCTGGAGGGTTGGAGCATAGACACTGATGAGGGTGATGTGACGCTTGTTTTGAAGTGGGAGTCGCATGGACATGATTCGGTCCGAGAGGCCTGTCGGAAGGTTTTCGAGTTTGGAGGCAATGAAGCTCTTGACCATGAAGCCTACACCAGATAGGCGTCGTTCATCCGAAGGCTTGCCAGACCAGTAGAGTGTGTAGCCCGCGCTGCGTTCTTGGAGGCTGCCTACATCTGCCAGGCGGACTTCACTGAGAGCGGCTATGTCGATGTCAAGTCTGAGGAGTTCATGTGCAATGAGGGCAGACCGACGTTCAGGTCGGTGGCTGTCAGTCTTGTCTAGCATGGTTCTGATGTTCCAGCATGCTAGCTTGAGTTTGTGAGCATCTTTTGAGGGGGAGGACGTGGAGGGGGAGGACGTGGAGGGGGAGGACGTGGAGGGGGAGGACGTGGAGGGGGAGGACGTGGAGGGGGAGGACGTGGAGGGGGAGGACGTTGAGGGGGAGGACGTGGACCTGTCCTCGGGCCTGCGCAAAGGAGCTTTTAGGTGGAGTGCAGTGCGCGCAGTACTGGCCCCACCCTTTACACCCATGGTTCGTGTGCCGTGGCCAAGCAAGCTGGGACGTGGCAGCGAGGTCCTTGGGTCGTAGGTTTTATATCAGAGTGGCCTTCTCCTATGCAGGTTTCTTACCCGGGCTGGAGGGGCCTGCCTCCACTTAATCCCCCCTCTAATACTAAGGGCAGGTGTGTGTAATGTATATTTAAGATTAGAAAAGTTCTTTGGATCACAGTCCAATCTCACTGGTTGCAGGCAATTCTTGTACTGTGCACAGAAGTGAGCATTAACAGAGTTCACCAGTCTTTGGTATTAACAGGCAAATGCTTACCACTCAGGACGGTTCTTGCTGGTTTTCAGAGAGATTTCATTTCCAGAACATCCGCAACTGATTCCTTCTCAATCAGTCTTGCTGACGAAACTTGCCCTCTTCAGGGTTCTTTCTTTCAGGTCACCTTTCAGACTGCCTGTCTTCTGCTTTGACTAGACAGCCTTCCAAAGTTTGCCAGGTTGTCCCTCTAGAACTGATTTGTGATTCCTTCTCTCTCACTCCCCTCTCTGAGAGCAAAGCTGTTCTGACTGCCTGCAAAAATCACATGCTCTCCAAGCCAAACTCTATGTTGATACTTTGTCGATCCTCTGCAAAAATTCTGTGTTTTAAAATGTGTGTGTGTGTGTGTGTGTGTGTGTGTGTGTGTGTGTGTGTGTGTGTGTGCAAGCGACACTAGCAATTCCTCCCAAGCCACCTCTAAATACTCTGTCACACTTGATAACGAAGGAATTTAACCAGCATTGGACACGGCTTTTGATCTGGTTGTGAATGAGGTCCAAAAGCTCGATGTACTCTTTTTATCTCAATATCTCCTTGAAATTCTTTGATTCCAAGACTTTGTGGGATCCAACGTTGCAAAAATTGTTTAATATCATCTCCTGCATCTCCTCACAACATCCTGTGAGAGTGATGTTGGTAAATTCTGAAGGATGTTATTTGATAAATATACAATGTGTGAAGTAGCTGGGTGCTCTTTTATATAAGTCCAACATTTCTTTATATTATTTCTTCTGTGACAGTATATAGAGATGTTTGGGAGATAAATTGGGAAAGATTTGTTCGAGCAGGTCACACACAAACAATTTAAAACAAATTTTGAAGAGTGCTCAGAGACTTCAATGCTGGACTGCTATTTTGTCAACAGCAACAAAGTAGTAATTTACAGTGGGAGTTTGTCTGTAAAACAGTTTGCTGTCTGGAAGAGCATGCAATCTTTGCAGGCAGATGCAGAACATAGGAACATAGGAAGTAGGAACAGGAGTAGGCCAAAAATGGCCCATCGAGCCTGCTCCGCCATTCATTATGATCATGGCTGATCTCATTTATGAGATGCAGGGTGGAATTCATTTGTACAGCTGCAAATAAAAAATGCGCTAGATGCAAACTCAAAATATACCATTAATTTTTTTTTGGCTGAGCTCTGAGGCTTTGATTGTGTCTTGATATTGTTTGTCAGTCATGCCTTGACGTGCTGCAAATGACATCAAGGCAACGTGGGCGGGACTAGGCTCCAGTCCCAAGGAGCCAGCGTTCGCTGGTAGACGGCTATCCATCAGCTGGCACTTTCAAGTGACAGAAAGGCATCCTCTCCGCGGCCACCTGAACGTTCCAGCTGCACTCCCCCAGCCACAACTGCTGGTGTGTTATCTTCGGTGGAACACCTGAAAGTGCCTAAAGTCTCTGTCTCTCCCCTCTCTCTCACTGAGCAAAAGTGATGAAAAGAATGTAAGGATAAGGAAAATGAATGTGTGGCTGAGGGGCTGGTGTACAAGGCAAGGATTTGGCTTCTTGGATCATTGGGATCTCTTTTGGGGAAGGCATGATCTTTACAAGTTGGATGGGTTGCACCTAAATCCAAAAGGCATCTAACTCCACCTACCTGCCTTCTCGCCATATACCCTAATTCCTCTACCATGTAAAAATTTATCTAACCGAATTTTAAATATGTTTAATGAAGCAGCCTCAATCACTTCCCTGGTTAGAGAATTCCAAACATACACTTCTCTCTGGGAAAAACTATTTTTCCTCATCTCTGTCCTAAATTTACTCCCCCGAATCTTGAGACTGTGTCCTCTGGTTTTAGTTTCCCCGGCCAGCTCAAAAAAACCTTCCTAAATCTATCCTATCCATACCCTTCATAATCCTATATGTTTCTATAAGATCTCTCATTCTTCTGAACTCGAGCGAATACAATCCTAAGACAATTTAATCTCATCATAAGTCAACCCCTTCATCCCAGGGATCAACCTAGGAAGCCTCCTCTGGACCGTCTCCGAAGCCGGTATATCCTTCCTCAAATATGGAGACCAGAACTGGACACAGTACTCCAGGTGCGGTCTTACCAGTACCTTGTACAGTTGCAACATTACCTCCCTACTCCTGAATTCAATTCCTCTAGCGATGAAGGCCAACATTCCATTTGCTTTCTTAATAACCTGCTACACCTGCAACCTTACTTTTTGCGATTCATGCACAAGCACTTCCAAGTCCCTCTGCACAACAGCATGCTGTAGTTTTTCACCATTTAAATAATATTCAGCTCTTTTATTTTTCTTGCCAAAGTGGATAACCTCACACTTACTAACATTGTACTCCATCTGCCAGACCTTTGCCCATTCATCCAGCTTAACTATATCCCTCTGCAGACTCTCCACATCCTCATTACAATTTGCTCTTCCACTCAATTTGGTGTCATCCACAAACTTGGCTACACCATATTTTGTCCCCTTCTCCAAGTCATCAATGTAAATGATGAACAGTTGTGGGCCTGCGGCACCCCACTTACCACTCTCTGCCAACCTGAAAAACTCCCATTTATCCCGACTCTCTGCCTCCTGTTAGACGACCAATTTTCAATCCAGGCCAATATACTTCCCCGGACTCCACTTTGGTGTAACTTACTGATAAGTCTCTTGTGCGGCACCTTATCAAACGCTTTCTGGAAATCCAAATATACAACATTAACATGTTCCCCTCTATCCAATGCACCCATTATATCCTCAAAGAATCCTAACAAGTTTGTCAAACAAGATCTTCCCTTTCTAAAACCATGCTGCGTCTGCCTGATTGAACCCTTACGTTCCAAAAGTTTCACTATTTCATCTTTAGTGACTGCTTCAAGCATTTTTCCAACTACAGACGTCAAGCTAATTGGCCGATTATTTCCAGTTTTCTGCCTACATCCCTTCTTAAAAAGTGGTGTGACATTTGCTGTCTTCCAGTCTGCCGGGGCCCTGCCCAGAATCCAAGGAATTTTGGTATATGACCACCAATGCATCAACTATAACTTCTGCCTTTTCCTTCAGAACCCTTGGATGCATATCATCAGGACCAGGTGATTTGTCTGACTTTAGTCCCATTAGTTTCTCCATCACTACTTCCTTTGTAACAACTATTTTATCAAGGCCCTCCCCAACATTCGCATCCTTAACTCTGCACTAGGGCATGCTGGACGTGTCTTCTACCATGAAGACTGACACAAAATATTTGTTCAATGCCTCAGCCATTTCCTCATTTTTTACTACCAGTTTTCCTTTCTCATCCTCCAAGGGTCCAATGTTAACTCTGGCCACCCTCTTCCATTTTATATATTTGTAAATTTTTTGCTTTCTGTTTTTATATTTTGTGCCAATTGACTTTCATAATCCTTTTTCCCATTTCTTATTACCCGCTTTGTAACCCCTTGTTGTCTCTTAAAGTTATCCCAATCTTCCAGTTTCCCACTGCTCTTTGCTGTTTTGTACACCTGCGTCTTCAATTTTATACTCTCCTTTATTTCCTTTGTTAACCACGGTTGATTTTTCCCTCCCTTGCTGTCCTTTTTCCTGACTGGAATATATTTTTGTTGAGCATTACAAAATATTTCTTTGAAAATCTTCCACAACTGGAAGATTTTCTCAACTGTTTCATCAATTAGCCTGTGCTCCCAGTCCACTCTGCCCAATTCCTCCCTCATCCTATGGTAGTCACCCCTGTTTAAGCATAATATATTAGTTTTAGATCTAACTATTTCCCCTTCCATCTGAATGAGTAATTCAATCATACTATGATCGCTATTTCCCAGATGGTCTCTGACTATTACATCATTTACTCTACCTATCTCATTGCACAACACTAGATCCAGGAGAGCATTTTCTCTTGTTGGTTCCTTAACATGCTGCTCAAGAAAGCTATCGTGGATACATTCGATGAAGTCCTCTTCCAGACTCCCACAACCAACTTGATTTTCCCAAAGTCCCCCATGACTACTGCCATATCATTATTACATGCCTCACTGATCTCTCTATTTATTTCCTGTGCCACTAAACTATTGTTATTTGGTGGGCGATAGATAACACCCACCAATAATTTTTTCCCTTTGTTATTCTTTATCTCTACCCAAATGGACTCAACATTCCCATTTAGGGTCACCTTGTAGCCATGTTTCCGTGATGGCTACCAAATCATAGGTATGGGTACCGACTTGCGCCTCAAGTTCACTAACCTTATTTCTAATACTGCGGACATTCTTTGTGCTCTTTGTCCTTTTAATATCTAGTGACTTCTGTAACCTTTTCTTTTGATTTTTCTGCCCACTATTTTTCTTTGTAATTTTCTTAACACTACCATTGACCCGAAAACTCACTGCACCATCTGATTTTTTACTTTCTCCTCCCAACATTACTTTTCCTATTTTACTTTTCCTGGCCATTACTTTATCTTCCCTACCCTTTTCCCTATCACTCTGGTTCCCATAGCCCTGCCAAATTAGTTTAACCTTGCCCCACTGCTGTACCAAACATACTTGCCAAAATGTTGACACCTTTTGGATTTAGGTGCAACCCATCCAACTTGTAAAGATCATGCCTTCCCCAAAAGAGATCCCAATGATCCAAGAAGCCAAATCCTTGCCTTGTACACCAGCCCCTCAGCCACACGTTCATTTTCCTTATCCTTACATTCTTTTCATCACTTTTGCTCAGTGAGAGAGAGGGGAGAGACAGAGACTTTAGGCACTTTCAGGTGTTCCACCGAAGATAACACGCCAGCAGTTGTGGCTGGGGGAGTGCAGCTGGAACGTTCAGGTGGCCGCGGAGAGGATGCCTTTCTGTCACTTGAAAGTGCCAGCTGATGGATAGCCGTCTACCAGCGAACGCTGGCTCCTTGGGACTGGAGCCTAGTCCCGCCCACGTTGCCTTGATGTCATTTGCAGCACGTCAAGGCATGACTGACAAACAATATCAAGACACAATCAAAGCCTCAGAGCTCAGCCAAAAAAAAAATTAATGGTATATTTTGAGTTTGCATCTAGCGCATTTTTTATTTGCAGCTGTACAAATGAATTCCACCCTGCATCCCTCAGGTTCCCGATAAATTCTCATTTGAATAATTGGACTGTTGATTGTACTGCTAATTTAGTGTGTGTAAACACAGTGCAATAAAAAAAGAACAACCCTGACAGTAAAATAAACATTTCCTAATGTATGTTGCACACTTATCAACCCATTGCATAAGATGTACATTACGGCATCGCTGCTGCAGTAAGTTTGGACTGTGGATATCACAAACGGATTCAGGAGATATAAATTCTTATTCTTATTAATCAGTTGAACGGAGACCTAGAGAGAGAAAAAAAATGACCAGAGAAACATTTCATCCAAAGTAGTCTTGTGAGAGTGATGTTGGTAAATTCTGAAGCATGTTATTTGATAAAAATACAATGTGTGCAGTAGCTGGGTGCTCTTTTATATTTTACCCAGCGATGTGATATGTGTACTTGCAGTGCTTTGAAAAGAAGTACAGAAGCCGCAGATATGAATTATTAATGAAAATATCTGCATAACCGGTTGCTTACTGCAACGTCACCCTTGCTTTGGTTTTAAAGCAGGGAAAATCTGGGGATTAATTCACCACTGGAATTAGCTTTGTCAACTAGTATCTTCCTATTTCGCGATGGTTCCTGAATGATTTATGTTTGGAACACCCACTAAGAGAGAATGATAAAATAAAATTTAAATTATTCTGAAGTATGGAAATGCAAGAGAGTCTTAATACAAACTACCGTTTTAAAAAACCAATACTGTACTTTACCCTTTGGGCGCAGAATGTATTATTGTGGCCAGATTTTTGTTTTAAATACAGTGCACTTCCATTCAGCACCTCCATTAAATTAAAATTAAAGATTTAAAGTAATATTGCATCTGCAGTCTTTCTTGTTTGATTTACAGTGTGCTGTGCACAAAAAAAACCTAAGGAAACCTTGATTATCTTTGATCTTTTAACAGTTCCATTGATATTGTTAACCTGCAGGCCAGAATTGATGGCAATGTCCCCTGGCAGCCCCTGCTGTTTTCAGCTGCAACAGGGGATACTCTGAGCAGGATATTACACCTACTGGAGGATCGTTAGGTAAGTAGACCTCCTGGCCGGGTACTCCAGTTTCAGGTGGCAACCAGACAGCTGCAAAGGAGGACAGTGTGTGGCTTTACAGTTGGGTATTGTGGCCACCTGAAAGTGGCTTCCGTTTCCAGAGGGACAAGCTGGCAAACTTTGGAAGACTGCCAAAGAAGATTGTCAAAGGAGAGGACTGGCTGTCTGGAATAGGAGAAACAGAAACAGAACTCTGTGGTGACTTGAAAGAAAGAGATTATCATCTGGTCAACCCTGAAAGGGGGTGTTTCGTCAGCAAGATACTGGAGTGGCTGTTCTGGAACAAGAAAACTCTCTCTGAAAATCAACAAGAACCCTCCTGAGTGGTAACCATTTACCTGTTAAGCACCAAAGCCTGTGAACTTTATTAATGCTAACTTCTGAGCATAGTACAAGAATTGCCTGCAACCAGTGAGATTGGACTGTGAACCAAAGAACTTTTCTAAGCCTATATACGCATTACATACACATGCGCATAGAATTAGAGGGGGGTGTTAAGTAGGTTAAGTAAGTCAGTAGAGATTAGTTAAAGTTTGATTCTGTTTTCATGTTCAAAGATAATTAAAAGCAACTTTTGTTTAAGTAAACCTTTGTCGTGGTGCTTATCGCTGCTGGGTTTTGGGGTCCTTTTCTACTAAAATTTTCAAAAGCATCCAGTTTTTGGTCATATGATCTTGAAAATAAGTAAAATTAGTTTGCATATTCCTCATCTGATCTTTAATTGAATCACGTGACATGGCCCCCGTGGGTACCAGTTTTAATGAGCCACAAGCTGCCTGTTTAGCCAATGCATCTGCCAATAACTTTTAGTTATGTGGTAGAGGCAGCACATTTAATAATACCCAGATTTTTTTTTTTGCCAATAGGAGGGCTTTTAAAAGATTCTGGACATGAGGCATATTGTTTTTTAATTTAAAAAAAAAATTTTTCCTAAGACAAACATAGTATCACATCTGAAAAAAAACAATTCTTTTTAATTAATTTACACTTTCTTTTAATATAATTCACTTCTCAGATACAAACATTATGTCACCTTGGTCTGGGCTGAGGGGAGAGGTACATCAGACAGCCCCTTTCTTGCCATGGTTAGGAGGTTGTTGGCCACCACACAATCGTGAGGGGGCTCCATACATTCCTTTGGTGGTCTGTTAAGAAAATCTGTGGGGAGCAGTGAAACTTCATATCATCCAAAACAAGCGGGAGTAAGATATTTTATTTGTTCTGTATTCATAAGAGCTCCAATGTAGTGTGTTGTGTAGAGTGTCACAGGCTGGTACAGGGTAATGTTGGATGCTGCAGATACCGCGGTTTATCTCAGAATCATTCCGTCTTTTTTCACCATTTTAGGCTGGGGAGTGAGTCCTCTATCCCTTGGCAAATGCAATGCCAGAACTTACTTCCTTTCTCCTTTGTCCTCATGAGTGTAATATTCTTTTTTTAACTCATTTTCCTACATCTTTAATTTCTGCTCCACTCCAAAATGTTGCCACTGCCCTTCTCATCATTCTGTTAGACCAGAATAAATTGGTCTTGATCATATTCTGGAGTCCCGCAGGGACACAGCTCACTAGAATTGAATTAAAGGCAGGCAAAATACGCCCATTGTTAAATGATTGATCTCCCGCATATGTACAGTAGGTCTGAATGAACCTATCCAGTCAAATGTTTGCCTCTTCTTTGGCAGGGGTTTACAATTTAGGATCTTTTTCATGTTAATAGGTTGGTTCAGACATTCTCCCAAGAGCAATATCATAAAATCTATACAGGCCTTTCCCTGCTGGCCCTGGTGAACTGCCATTGCCTTATAAGTGTCGCAAGTCTGATGATTCATTGCAGTCCTCCTCTTAATTGTTTCCGTTGCGATCAATAGGGAGATGGTCAAGTTCCAGAAATCTCTGTCATTAGCCTTATAATATTCTTTGGTGGAGTGTAGCGAGTCTACAAATTCGGGAGGGGTCTTCAGTTTTACTTGGTGCTTTATCGTGAATCATACATAATTACTGCAGCTTCCATACTGAATGCACTTCTTTCGTCTGGGTTGGTTATGTACTCCTGCTTGGGGTTTGGAACTGTTGTCATTGGCAAGAGTCTTTATTTTCTTTCCCATAGGGCTACCTTAACACACTCAAAAATATCCATGCGAGGGGGTTCTTCTAACGGGGACACTGGTCATGGCTCAAACAAACCATGTATATCTTCCAATGGTGAGTCTAATTGTGGATATATTGGGACATAAGGAAGGGGTCATCCCACCAACCCATCCAAATCATCCTCCTCGCTAAATAGACCATAATAGATGTGGTTCGCCGGTTCTTTTTACTTTAGATCTCTCATCCTTTAACACCATGGGAGCTGTATATTTCCTTTTTTTCTGACTGTTTGTAACGTTTCTCTCAACTCCTCCCATCTTTTCTCTGTTTCCATTCTCCACTCATGAATCTTTCTTTTCCAATTTTTCCCTGCATCCTTTTCCCAAATCAGCATCTCTGCTTTTTAATTGTCACTACATTCCAGGTTCCTCCAATTGGCTACACCTCATCTTCTAGGCACTTGGAGAACTTATGACTCATATTCGACACTCCTCAATTTTATCCAGATTTAAATAACACCCATTTAAATAATTGAACGGCTCTTCCTCCATCACCTTTGTCCATTGTTTCCCATCTCCTTATTTATAAATCAGTAACTTATGAACAACCAAAATAATTAATTACTCGCCCTTTCTCCATGTCTGTTCAAGGATTTCAGCAGGGAATTTAGATCGACCTCAGATGAGGGACCACAATATTTCCAGGAGTTTCTGAGGAGGTCAGACACAAGGGGCTGACTAGAGTTCAATTTTCTCTCTTCTGATCCCGGAGACACTGAAGCTGCGACTTAATTGTTCATCGTCCATCCCAGTGAAGTCCTGCTGACTATACGCCAATGTTAAAGTCTGCTGCTTAAACAGACACAAAGTAAAAATTAATTACAAAAGGGTTTTTAATCAATTTACATCTAAATGGGAGTGGCAGAACAGATCACACAGTGTCCGTACAGAGCACCCATTTAACTCGCAGTTGAAATTTCACATCTTTTATACCATTTTTGTCACACACCATACCCATACATGGAGTTGTTTTTCACATTTTAAGAGAGGGATGTAGGTACAATTGCAGCATGCGGATTCTGGCCACATCTCATTCCTTATCTATATGGCTTCAGGCAACTTGCATTTTAGGTATTTCATTTCCCTTCATCCCTTGATGTTTTGCAATGTCAGCAATCTCTACTGCAACATACTTTTTAAAACTCTTTCACTTCCATACCAGGAATTAATGCAACCACTCAGAATGCTCTCCACGGTACACCTGCAGTAATTTGCAAGAGTCTTTGGTGACAAACTAAATTTCCTCAGACTCCTGACAAAATATAGCTGCTGGTGAGCCTTTTTCATCATTGCCTCGACATGATGGCCCCAGAATAGGTCTTCAGAGATGATGGCATCCAGGAATTTGAAGTTCCTTACCCTCTCCACTGCTGATCCCTCGATGAGGACTTGTTTGTGTTCTCTTGGTTCCCCCTTCCTGAAGTTCACAATCAGTTCCTTAGTTTTGCTGATATTGAGGGCAAGGTTGTTTTTGAAACACAATTCCACCAGCTGATCTATCTCACTCCTATTCATTTCCTCATTATCATCTATAATTTGACTAACAAATGTGGTGCCATTGGCATTTGGATTGTGCCCAGCCACACAATCGTGGGTGTAGAGCGAGTAGAACAGTGGGTTAAGCATGCATTAGTCAGTGAGGAGATGTTGTTACTGATCTGCACTGTGGTCTTCTGATGAGGAAGTCAAAGATCCAGTTGCAGAGTGAGGTGCAGAGCCCTAGGTTTTAGTGCTTGCTGACCAGTACAGAAGGGATGAAAAAGTTGAAAACTGAGCTTTAGTTGATGAAAAGCAGGCTGATTTAGCAATTGGTGTAACCAATTAGAGTGGAGCTCTGTCTATTCACCCACATCCGTGTCCCTCAGCCCTTTATCAATACGTTTTGCTTCAGTGACAATCAAAAGGACATGGTATTAATGAAAACATGGAATCAATGAAAACATTGAACACAAACAAGTCCTCATCGAGGGGTCAGCAGTGGAGAGGGTAAGGAACTTCAAATTCCTGGATGCCAACATCTCTGAAGACCTATTCTGGGGCCATCATGTTGAGGCAATGATGAAAAAGGATCACCAGCAGCTATATTTTGTCAGGAGTCTGAGGAAATTTAGTTGTCATCAAAGACTCTTGGGAGAAAGGGTCAGCCTTGATCTAGCTGAATGGCAGAATTTCTGTGAAGAAAGAAGCATAGGAGTTTCAAACAAGATGAGATGTGGAGCAGAAACACAGGAGGGAACCATGGTCCTATCTGTCCAATGGGCATTGTTTGTATCACTGAAAATTCAACCAATATTTTAAAAAATTGTTTCAAAAAGATTTAATGCAGACTTTTGTGTTTCCTGAAAAAGATTTGTCATTGCTTTAGAATTATGAACTTCAGGTCATAGAGGATATGAACCACCAGGGTTCAAAATGGGTTTAAATTAAATGTTAACCATATTTTTTTATAAATTTAGACATACAGCACAGTAACAGGCCCTTTCAGTCCCCAAGCCCCTGCCAGAAATTACACCCAATTGTCCTACAACGTCTGAAAGGTTTTGAAGGGTGGGAGGACACCAGAGCACTCAGAGGAAACCCATACAGATACGGGGAGATCATACAAATACCTTACTGACTATGCGAGATTCAAACCCGTGTCGCTGGCACTCTAACAGCATGACACTAACCGCTAGGTTGTCCATAGAACTACAGAATATAATAACAGAGAAACTGGCCTTTGTCCCATCTAGTCTGTGCCAAATCATTATTCTGCCTGGTCTCAATGATTTGTAGCCTAGCCCTCCACACCCCTCCCATCCCATCCCAAATTACCCCCTTTAAACTTCCCCTTTCACCCTTAGTCCATGTCCTTGCGTTCTTGTCTCACCTAACCTCAGTAGAAAAATGCCTGCTGGTATATACTCTATCTATACTCATAACTTTGTACACCTCTATTAAATCTCCCCTCATTCTTCTACACTCCAGGGAAATAAAGTCCAAACATGTTTAACCTTTCCATGTAACTCAGTTCTTGAAGTCTGGGCAACATCCAAGTAAATCAATTTTATTGATACCTTTTCTGTAATTAGGTGACTAAAACTGCTCACAATACTCTAGATTTGGCCTCACCAATGACTTGTACAACTTCACCATAACATCCTCACTCCTATTCAGCAACATGAAACAGCATGTTAATGATTAGATTTCATAATTGGGAAGGGAACTGGATGTTGTCATTTTTTAAAATACATACAAGTATGGAAACAGGCCATTTCGGCCCATGCTGCCCAATTTTCTCCCAATTACCCTACACCCCTGTTACATTTCGAATGGTGGGAGGAAACTGGATCACCAAGAATAAATCCATGCAGACATGGAGAGAATGTGCAAACTCCTGACAAACAGCGTGGAATTCAAAACCTGGTCCTGACTGTTGGCATTGCACTAACCGCTACTCTATCCATGCTGCCTGGCCAGATGGTTTGACCAAAGCAACAGAGACCTCTTTCTTTTAAAATATTTTTAATGAGTTTAACATATAAATCCTATATGCAAGGTCTTCTAATAAAACAAATAACAGGACATTTCATATGCATATCACAAATTAAATATAAATGTAAGTCAAAAACCTATCCATATTTGTTTATTTAACAATTTTTCTTTAAGCAACAGAAACTTCTTGCTCCAATTAAGCAGAGCCCAGTGGAGACCACACCTCTACCATTGGTTGGAGATTTCATAATGTTAGGCTGTACTTGGAATTACAGTAGTGTCAGGAACATTCAAATTCATTCCTTGGCTGGAAATTTTGTAAACCAAATTGTACAGATTAGGTTCTGTTGCTTATGAGAGTAATAAACAGGTGCAGTATCCTCATGGAGTTTGTGAAGTGTATGCAATGTAGGTTTTTCTGTGAACTGGAGAGTAACCAAGGTTTTCTACAAAATAAACTGTTGGCAGAGATGAGAAGAAATTCCTTAACCAGAGGGTGGTGAATCTTACCCCTTAGAAACATAGGAAATGTACACACCACAATATATGTGCTTCTGCCTACAAAGTAGTGCCAGACATAGCCTGGCATAGAAACGACTAGGCTTACTCATAGCCCTCTATTTTTTCTCAGCTCCATGTACCAATCCAAAAGTATCTTAAAAGACCCTATTGTATCATCCCCACAAACATTGCTAGAAGCACATTCCACAGACCCACCACTCTCTGTGTAATCAAACAAGACATCTCTGTACCTACTCCCCAGCACCTTAAACCTGTATCCTTTTGAGACAACCTTTTCAGCCTCCAACTATCCACAAGATCAATGTCTCTCATCATCTTATTCCTTCATAAAGGAATAAGTAAAGAACAGGAAGGCGTCAGAATAAAGTCTGAAGAATGGCGGGGAGGAGTCCGTTAACAAAAGGCCTTAATTGGATATGATAAGAGGAAAGGTAATAATTGGTTTTGGTTCTGTGGAAGGAGACAGAGCTGGGGGAAAATGATTGGGGGAAGAAAAATGGGGGGGGGGTAACGAAAACTGGAGAAGTCGTCGTTAATACCATCTCGTTGAAGAATACTCAGACAGAAGATGAGGTGTTGTTCCTCCAATTTGTGGCTTGTCTCAATCTGGCAGTGCATGAGTCCATTGACAGGCATGTCAGCAAGGGCATGGGACTGGGAGTTGAAATGGGTGACCACCAAGCTGAGGTGCTCAACAAAGTTCAGTCTCTCCAATGTCAAGCGGGAGCTTTTCAGATGACCCCTGCAGATTCACAAGTAAAAGGTTGCATCACTTGGACCGACTGTTTGTGCCCGAATGGTGGTAAGGGAGGAGGTATGGGCACAAGTGGAGCATCTCCTGCAGTCGCAGGCTAGTTGCCAAGGGTACAGTTGGTGAGGAGGAAGGAGTGATCCTTGCAGAAGGCAGATAGGGGAATACAGTTTGTGTCTAGCCATGGGATCATGTAGTAGGTGGCACAAATGGTGGAGGAGGATGCAAGTGGACACAGGTGGAAGGGTAAAAGAAAAAAACTGCTGAGGTGATTGAGGGAAAGCGTAACTCTGATAGGAGTGGAAATGCTGTCTGATTGGAAAGGGTCCAGACAGAATACAAGGTGTTGTTCCTCCAATTTGCAGGTGGCCTCAGTTTCGCACTTTCCCTCAACCCCAGCTTTTTATTCGGATGTCTGCCTGTTTTTGCTTATACCTGATGAAGGGTCCAGGCTGGAAATGTTGGTAATAAAAACATACAGAAATGCTAGAAGAAATCAGCCAGTCTTGCAGTGTCCATTGGAGGTAAAGATTATTATTGTCGTTTCGGGACAGAGCCATTCAAGAAATAAGTTCCCCTTTATTTCCCATGGATGCTGTGTGACCTGCTGAGTTTCTCCAGCAGGTTTGTGTGTAGCACTCAATTTCAGTATCTGCAGACTTCCTCGTTTAACTCCATTGGTTCCACTCACCAGTCACTCCCTCCCTGTCAGTCAGCCGAGCGAATTGAGAAAAGCACGTGAATGGATTTGGAGCTGATTGGTTTTCCAAACCATGCCAACATCCACATTGCTGAGAAAACAACTTCAGAAGAGACTGAGATTAAAAACAGACAATGAACTAAATTTAATTTCTGGACAATAAAACTCTCTGTAGAAGAACACAAAAACTGCAGATGCTGGAATTGAGTGAACAATGGGAAGTCGCGGGGAGTTAATGGGTCAGGTCGCATTCAAGGTCAACAATTCAGGTTGGTACCCTTTACAAAACTCTCATTACCTTTCTGATTCAATAAATGTCTTGACTCAATTAATGCCTATAAACTCACAGCTTTTTGATTGAGGTGGGAATACAGCCAATAGCTGACCACAGAGACCAAATGACCTCCTCTACCATGTCACCTTTCTCTGAATAATAATGTGGGTACACTTGTTTTACAGGGTGATAAAGCAGAAGAGTTGGGAATGGGAATGAAAGGCAACATTAGCACCAGTCACGTTAGCAAAGAGGAGGTACTTGCGTATTTTATTCCTGCGAAGAGATTACAAGTCACAAGGCAGTGAGATTCACACACCCCGAATAAGAGTTTTTAGGAATCTTGGCAGAGAGAGCTGAGGGAAAGAAGCACATCTTCTGAGATGCTTTGATAAACTAAAACTGAAAGCAAATAGTTTATTTTGCACATCGCTGAAGGAGTGAGCAAATATTTGCTTGTTAAATGTGATTGATCGCTGTTGATGCTTGAAAAACTATTTTCTGTCCCAGACTAAATTTTGTGCTTCAGAATTAGCTGGTCATTACCTGGAGGTAAACACCGTGTTCTTTCCACTGATGATTTGGTGCTTCGAGAGCACATCCTAACTGAAGCTTGGTCATTCAGTTGCTGTGTGTGAAGGGGTTCATTCTCCCTTCTGAAATGAATGCCCACCAGCAAGCCCACACCGGGAAGCAGCCGTTCACCTGCTCAGAGTGCAACAAGGGCTTCACTCAGTCCTCTCACCTGAAGACTCACCGACGGATTCACATGAAGGAGAGGCCCTTCACCTACCCTGAGTGCAGCAAGGGGTTCAGTCGATCGTCAGACTTGCTGACCCACCAGCTTGTTCACACCAGCGAAAGACTCTTCACCTGCCCTGAGTGCAGCAAGGGGTTCAGTCGATCATCAGACTTGTTGGCCCACCAGTTTGTTCACACTGGTGAGAAGCCCTTCCCCTGCCCCGAGTGTGGCAAGGGCTTCACCCAATCCTCTTACCTGAAGATCCACCGGCGGATCCACACCGGGGAGAAGCCCTTCACTTGTCCTGAGTGCGGCAAGTGCTTCACTCATTCCTCTAACCTGAAGATCCATCGGCGGATGCACACCGGGGAGAGGCCCTTCATCTGCCCTGAGTGTGGCAAGGGCTTCACCCAGTCTTCAAAACTGAAGTCCCATCGGCGGATCCACACTGGGGAGAAGCCCTTCACCTGTCCTGAGTGTGACAAGGGATTCACACTGTCTTCTGGCCTGAAGACCCACCAGTGGATCCACACTAGGGAGAAGCCCTTCACCTGCCCTGAATGTGGCAAGGGGTTTAGTCGATCATCGGAGTTGCTGACACACCGGCATGTGCACACTGGTGAGTGTCCTTTCACTTGCCCCGAGTGTGGCAAGGGCTTCACCCACTTATGTAGCTTGAAGACCCACCGGCGGATCCACACTGGGGAGAGGCCCTTCAACTGCCCTGAGTGTGGTGAGGGGTTCACTCAATCATGGGACATGCTGACCCACCGGCAGGTTCACACTGGCGAGTGGCCCTTCACCTGCCCAGAGTGCGGCAAGGGCTTCACCCAGTCCTCTAACCTTAAGTCCCACCTACGGATCCACACTGGGGAGAGGCCCTTCACTTGCCCTGATTGTGGCAGGGGCTTCACCCAGTTTTCTCACCTGAAGTCCCATCGACGGATCCACACCGGGGAGAAGCCCTTCACCTGTCCTGAGTGCGGCAAAGGCTTCACCCACTCATCCAGCCTGAAGACCCACCAGCGGATCCACACTGGGGAGAGGCCCTACAGCTGCCCTGAGTGCGGTAAAGGCTTCATCCATTCCTCTAGCTTGAAAACTCACTGGCGGATCCACATTGGTTGTGGTCCTTCACCTGACCCGAGTGCTACAAGAGTTTCACCCACTCCTCTAGCCTGAAGACTCACTGACAGATCCACACCAGGGAGAGGCCTTACACCGGCTGCAAGGGGTTCAATCTATCAGCAGACTTGCTGACACTGGTGAGAGGGCCTTCACCTGTCCCAAGTATGGCAAGGACTTCACCCACTCTTCTCACTTGAAGTCCCACTGTCAGATCAACACCAATGAAAAGCCCTTCATCTGCCCCACATGTGGTTGGGGTTTTGGAAAGTCATGCTACCTGATAACCCACTGGCGAGAGGCCCTTCACCTGCCCCAAATGCAGCTGGGGGTTCAATTAACAGTTGAATTTGCAGACCAACTTGTGTGTTCACACTGGCGAGAGGCCCTTCACCTGCCCCAAATGCAGCTGGGGGTTCAATTAACAGTTGAATTTGCAGACCAACTTGTGTGTTCACACTGGCGAGAGGCCCTTCACCTGCCCCAAATGCAGCTGGGGGTTCAATTAACAGTTGAATTTGTAGACCAACTTGTGTGTTCACACTGGCGAGAGGCCCTTCACCTTTGCAGTGTGATTCTCAAGCCGACCTCGGAACATTGTTCACATTCAGTAATTCTTCATTTTCATTACTATCCAGAGATGGATCAAGTTATTCGTGAAGTTCATTGGAATAGAAATTTGAACTATCAGGATCAACAAACTTGAATCATTGAAGATTTATGCTTACAATAGAGATGTGGAAAGAATATAGAGATGTTATGATTGAGTTGTATGCAGCCTGTTTGCGGATCACCTTGGAAGATGGCCATAAGCAATTTTTGAATATGATGGTTGAAGCTCACAAAGTTTTGGCTGATTCCGACTTGGACTCAAATGTGATATGATCTAATACTCTGTGTCTGAAGTTGTTTTCATCTTGAAAGGGTGTTTTTTTGTTTGGGGAAGTCTGACTGCTCTTTTTTGCTGTTAATGGAAGGGTTAATTAACTTAATAATTATATGGTTTTTTATTTTAATTTTGTGTATTTAGTTTATTTTGGTTTTCTTTGATGTTAAGGATTTAAATAGATTCTATTAATCTAACTTTATTAATATTGACAGTATTTGCCTATTTTGATTATTCTTTTATTAATACCATAAGTGATATACTGCAAGTAGTTTATTATTTGATGCGGGTAAAGTAGATTTGTGTGGTTAGTTTATTATATGACTGTGGGAAAATGTGATCAGCATTGAAATAAGGTATATGTGTTTAATCTATTTTAGATTTGGAAAATTTTATAATAATCAAATATAAGTTTTAATGTTACTGAGCTTTGGAAAATTAAATGTGGATTTTTATAATTTAAGCAGCCTTTTTTTAATTCCTAATATTTTGACGTAATTTTGAAAGTTTCAGGTTTAAAAGTTTTGATGATGTTACAGCATCTACGTATGCTTTTTTTTTCATGGGAACTGGACATGTTTCTATTGTGCATGTGCATATATAGTTTATCTTTACAGCTAACTTTGTAGTTTTCACTTTGGTTAAAGTTCCTTTCTCTTGAACTCTTTCTTTCTTTGGGGGAAAAATATTAATTATTTTTTTTAATATTTACACTAGGAGTGTGATGATTAAAATTTATTTTTTTGAGCTTGTTGCAAATGTCTTGCAACCTTTAGTGTTGGGAAGCTTTGGTGAGAGTGTGTTTTTTTTTATATGCAAGATTTTTGTTTAATGGTTTACATTTTTTGTGTTGCAACATGGTTTCAAGGTGACAGCTCTTGGAATGATGACAAAGTTGGATCATTGTTATAACATTAATTAAGACTCATGATTAACTCAATTAAACTTATATTGTTGTCCAATTAAATGTTGTAGGGTATTTCCTTATGTTAAGCATTTAAAGGCTGATATTATTTTTCTTAAAGAAACCCAAATCAGGAATTCTGATGAAGTAGGCTCTTTCCTAAATGGAGAGGACAAAGTTTTCATTCTTCTTCTGATGCTAAAATCAGGGGAATTTCCATTTTAATTAATCAAAACATTCCATTTGTACTTCATCACACTTTATCAAATAAGAAATGCCTTTATATTATTCTTGCAGGTAAATTACATAATAAAATGGTTGTTTTTGCTAATGTATACGGCCCTAACATAGATGAGCCAGAATATTTTCAATTTTATTTTCAGCCCTACCTGATTTAAGTCAATACTCATTGATTATTTTTTTTTGGGGGGGAGGGTATAGACAACACTTACCTTATCCTAATTAAATATATCCTAATTAAATATACCCTAATTAAATATATCCAAATTAAAAATCTTCCAAAAGCATGAGCTACAATATTCCAAATTTCGATCTCTTTAGTCCATTAAAAATCAAACTCTGTGGCTGTTACTTTATGTAGCTTTAATTCGTTCATAAAATGGATAAACAATTTGCATAAATTCGCATTAAGACTTTAATAATGGTGAATAGCAAAGCATTTACTGTATGATAGAGATATAAAATGTATATAAAGCTCTAACTTTAAAGAGATACACAAAAGAATTCAAAGAAAAATTTCTCGTGTGCACACTCTTTCACATCTTGAATAATGAGCAAGTCATTAGTCTAGGCGGTTATTATGACATATTACATCATAGTCACTATTATAATGCTACAAACCTCTTAAAGTCTCTTAAAGAAATTGGCACAAAATTAACTAAGGGTTAAAAAACACAAGCTTTTAACCTTTACAGGGGAGTGGCCTTTAATTAATAGTTTATTATTCTAAATCTGCTGTTCCAAGTACATTTGCAGCTGTAATTCACCCTTTTTTAAAATAAATTTTTGTATTTCAGATGTTTAGAGTTTTTACAACCTAATAGCAGATAATATTCTTTTTTTTTCCAAATGTGAATCATAACTATATTTGGATTAATTATTTTTTAATAGATAATTTATTTCACTGACCAAATCATGTGAATATCAAGGAATGATGATATCTGACCATGCTCCTGATATATTTCAACTTTCCTGGCATTCGTGTTACCAAGAAACAATGGCATTTTAATTCTACCTTCCTCTCAGATAAAGATTCTTTGAATTTTAAGGAAGAGCAACTTCACTTTCTCTTCACTAAAAATCATCTCCAATGAGTTCTAACCTGATTGTTTGGGAGACTATGAAAGCTTATCTGAGAGGGCAAATTGTTTCTTATACAGCTCATATGAAGGAGAAGACTAATAAGGAAAGATTAGATTGAATCAATCAGATTAAACAAATTGATTTACAGTATGCACAAGTTAACAATCCTGATTTATATAAAAGTATATGAACTTAAAACTAAATTTGATCTTCTTTCTATTTATTCCCATTGAACAGCAACTTTTGAGAATTAAGAGTCAGTTCTGTATTCATGGTAAAAAAATCAGGTAAGCTTTTGGCTAGTCAATTGAAATTAATAAAATTCAAATGGAAGATGGTATGCATACTAAAATAAATGATACATTTTGAGAATTCTATTCCAGATTGTATACTTCTGAATCTAATAATGATAGTACTTCAATGTCAGATTTTCTGGACCTCCTTAATTTACCTATACTTTCTCAACTAAGTTCTGTGCTTAATGACTCATTTAAAGGAGAGAATCTTCCATCATCTTTTAATGAAGCTTGTATTTCTCTTATTTGGTAAAAAGGGAAAGATCCATTTGAGTGTACTTCTTATAGACCTATTTCTTTACTTAATGTAAAGAAAATATTGGCCCAAAGATTGGAGAATATTTTACCATTAATCACTTCTGAAGATCAAACCAGTTTTATTAAAAATTATCATTATTTTAATATACACCATTTATTGAACATTTATATCTTCCTCCCACCACAGCCCCTGAATATGTTCTCTTTTTGGATGCAGAGAAGGCTTTTGATTGGGTGGAATGGAGTTATCTATTTGCCAGAGTTTCAGTAAAATGGGATTATACACATAAATGTTCACAGCCCAGCAATAAATTGATACATTGAGGGGTTTGTCACTGTCTGTTCCCAAATTTGATACATTGTGATTTTGGAAAGGGTTCTGCAGAAAAGAACACAGCCCTTTGAAGCATCTCTTGTGCCCAGCCATTGTTGAGGAATTCAGAGCAAAGCTTGCTTTGTGAATGACTGGGCCTTTTTGGTGGATTGACCTGTGCCATGAGGGTCTTTTTGGGAAACAAAGTGCTTCATTTTGATTGTGACTTACAGCGAAGGTCACTTGAGAGAGACTGCTTCATTTTAAGTGTATTAACAGTGAAGTTACTTGGAGGGACTGGTGCCAGAGTCTTGGAAGTTTCGTTGAGGCCGCCCAGTTCAAGTCCATAGCTCATGTGGATGGACTCAAAGACAACGCAAGAAGAATTTGTGAGTCTGTAACAGCCACAACTTCCTATCAGTTCAACATTAGCAGCAAATTTCAAAGTCCTACGCTTCAACACTGAATTTGAAAGACAAGCTTAAAGTAATTTTGTAGATTGTGGCCTGGATAGTAATGGTTTGGGTGCAATGTGTGCATGCAACCACACACACACACACACACACACACACACACACACACACACACACACACACACACACACACACACACACACACACACACACACACACACACACACACACCCTAAACATAGGGCATAGATTTAGTGTTAAGGATAGTTTAAAATTTAAGACTGTCATTTAAACGTTTGAAATAAAATTAATGTTTTAACATTAAACACTGTCTAGGTCATTGTCTATTAATGCTCATTACATGCAGTTCATAACCAAATTAGGCGCTCGTCTAGGATTTTTTCACCACATTTGGAGCTAATTGAAGCTTAACCACATTGGGTTAAGAAGACAGCACAGAAACTGGAGCTTTGTTATCGATACAATTTCTATTGGTTGGTTAAATTCCTTTTTTTCAGGCTAATCCAGAAACTTGGGTGTGTGTATAAAATAAGCAATGGATATTGAATGAGGTTTGGAGTCACCATCTCTGCAGAGTTGCAGAAGACAAAAAACGATGATTTGGTGAAAATTGCTCAACCATTGGGACTTGCTCAAGGAAAGTTATCAATGACTTAGATGTGGGAATATATACTAATTATCTCAAAATTTGCAGGTGACATAAAGTTGGGTAGCGGGGTTGACTGTGATGAGGTAGGATAGTGCAGAGTGATTTGGACAAGTTAGGCAAGTGGGCCAAGTCATGGCAGATGCCATATAATGTGGATAAATGCAAGGTTATCCACTTTGGAGGTAAGAACAGGAAAGAGAACTATTATCTAAGTGTTATCTTTTTAGGAAAACGGGTGGTGCAGAGAGACTTGGTGTTGCTGTGCAGCAGTCATTGAAAGTGGGCATGCAGGTGCAGCAGGCGGTGAGGAAGGCAAATGCTATGTGGACATTCATAGCAAGAGGATTTGAGTCAAGGAGTACAGAGATCCTGCTGCTGCTCCAGGCCTTGGTGAGACCACATCTGGAGTACTGTGTGCAGTTTTGGACTCCTTGTCTGAGGAAGGACATCTTCACCATGGAGGGGTTACAGAGAAGGTTCACTAGACTGATACCAGGGATGGAAGGACTTGCATATGAAGAAAGGTTGGATAGACTAGGCTTGTATTCTCTGGAATTTAGAAGATTGAGGGGGATCTTATAGAAACAAATAAAGTACTTAAGGGATTAGACAGATTCGATGCAGGAAGGTTGTTTCTGATGCTGAGAAAAACCAGAACCAGGGATCACAGTTTAAGGATAAGGGGAAAGTATTTTAGGACTGAGATGAGGAAAAATTTCTTCTCTTAGAGGGTGGTAGATCTGTGGAATTCTTTGCTACAGGAAGTAGTTGAGGCCGGTTCTTTGTCAATATTTAAGAGTAGGTTAGATTTGGACCTGTGTCTAAAGGGATCAAGGGGTATGGAGAGAAGGCATGAAGGGCCAATGTTTCTATGTTTCTGAGAGTGGAGGATATAAAGGAAATTATAGTAAGGAAATATGAAGAAGAGGGAAATTTTGGAGAGGCAGAGAAATTTCCCAAGAGTAAATCCATTAAATAGCAGCTGGTATTGGAAAGGATTGAGTTTAAAAATTTGAGGCAGAGGAAAATATACAAATGGAGTTCGAGGAAAAAGAATGGCAAAGACAGTTTGAGTTAAAAAATGGAGTTAGAGGATGCAGAGGCAAAGGAGATATGAGGTAGAGGAAAGAGAATGCAAATAGGATAGAGGAAAAAGAGAGACAAATCAGGTTCCTACCTTCTAGTCCTATTGAGGTTTATAGCCAGTAGAGAAGTGAGGTTTGTTCCTCCGTTTGATGAAAGTGAAATTGATAAATCCTGTCAACATTTTGAAAAGGTAGCTGAAAGTTTAAAATGGCCTTGAGGTCAGTGGTCCCCCATGTAATTAAAGTGCAATTTAGTGCAATTAAAGGGAAAGTACAGCAGGCTGACTCAGCCCTTCCTGCAGAACAAGCTGGTCATTCTGAGATAGTAAAGAAAACCAGGCTGAAAGCTTATGAATTGGTTCCTGAAGCTTACAGAAAAAATTCAAGACTTTGAGGAGACCAATGAATCAATTTCATACAGATTTTGCCTGGGAAAAAACTGTGTGCTTTGACCGATGGTTCATATTAAAAAAATAAAGAATAATTACAACAGATTAAGAGAGTTGATGTTAGTTGAAGAAATCAAAAGATGTGTTCCTAATGATATAAAATCATACTTAGATGAAAGAAAAGTAGGAACTTGGCAAGAATCTGCTAAGTTAGCCAATGAGTATGCTATGATCCATAAGGTGAGATTTATACCCAATAAAATCTTTCAAAAGGTTAATGTGATTCATCCCAATAAATTTGAAAATAGATCAGGAAGTAATGTGAGAATTAAAGATTAAGGGAAACTGGAAAGGGAAAAACCTTCAGGCCTCCCTTATCATTTTTGTTTAAAACCTGGTCATGTAATGGCAAATTGTTAAAAGCTAAGGGAAAAGAAAGAGGCAGCACTGGACATCTGTATTCAAAACAATGAGAGACCTGGAAACCAAGAAAGGTTCAGATCTTCTGATGACATTAGCGATGAGTTTAAATATTTTGTGTCAAAGTGTTTGGTTTCGGTAAAGGAAGGGGCACCACAAGTTCCAGAGAACATACTCTGAGATACTGGGGCATCCCAGTCACTTGTGCTGAACAGTGTTCTGAAATTTGGTGATGAATCTTCCACTGGTGAAATAAATTTAATCCAAGGTTTGGGAGATGAAACAGATCTGGTATCTTTGCATAGGATATTGTTGAAGTCGGAAATAATTAATAGGATGGTTACTATTGGGATTCAAGTATTTACCAATAGAAGGAGTTTCATTGATTTTGGGGAATAACTTGGCAGAAGGTTAAGTTGGTCCTGTGGTGAGATTGACAGAAAAGCCAATATTGATGAGGTAAAGACAGATTTTGAAATCTATCCAGTCTGTGCAGTGACTTGGGCAATGGCAGAGAAACTTTATAAGGAAGTTAAAATTATTGATACGGCAGAACTGTTTTTAGATTGTCAGGAACTTTTTTTTTTGTAGACCAAGATACTGATGTTGAACCTAAAAGTAAGGATTTTTCTTATCACGAAATTGATCTTGGTGAGGTGAGAAATGAGGTTTTATATGAGGAGGGAATTGAGAAAGGGCCAGTTAAATATTATTTTAAAGATGCTGTGCTTCTGAGAAAGTTGAAACCAAGGGGTATACCTGTTAATGAAGAATGGGCAGTTATTCATCAGGTGGTAGTTCCTAAAACATATAGGAATTAAATATTAAACAGCCCATACCACATACTTGGGTGGCCATTTTTGAGTAAAGAAGACTAGATAAAATAAAACATTTTTATTGACCTAGTTTAAGGAAGGATGTTGTGTCTTTTTCCAGGATATGTCATGTTGGTCAGGTTGTGTGTAAACTTAATCAGGGTCCACCAAAGACACGGTTACAACCTGTACCTGTTTTTGGATAATGTTTTTATTGAATAATTGTGGATTGTGTTGGTCCATTGCCAAAGACAAAAGCTGGTAATCAGTACTTGTTAACTGTTATGTGTGCAGCTTCCAGGTTTCCAGAAGCTATGCCCCTTAGGAACATAAAAAAGCTAAATCCATAATCAAAACTTTGGTTAAATTATTTACATTAGTGGGATTGCCCGAGGAAATTGAATCGAACCAAGAAAGTAATGTTATATCAGGAGTTTTCTAACAAATTATTTATAAAATTGAGAGTTAAACAATGACATTATATGCTTATCATCTTGAAACTCAAGGAGCCTTGGATAGATTTCAATTGACACCATAGAGCACACATGTCAAACTCTGCCCCGCGGGCCAAATTTGGCCCGCGATATAATTATATTTGGCCCGCAAGATCATTTCAAAAATGTATTAGAGGAGGCCTGCCCTGCAATGAGAGCCGATGCTGTTTTTTGGTAATGTCACCCCCACCATCCTCCCCCTTCATTGCACATCCTTCCCCATTGTAACATGAGAAATTGTAACACGAGAAGTCTGTCGATGTCATCAGCCGGCAAGCCAGTTAGAAGGCTCCCCGCACAACCAGTCACTTCTCGAGCGGTGCGGCGGATTGGCGAGCGCCTGTGATTTCCTGTCGGCGCGATGGGCATGGCAGGCTGTGCACGGCCCCCGGGCAGCACGAGCACCACGCGACTGGCACCGGACGGCCGTTCCACAGCGCGAGCGCACTTCTACCGGTCGCCACGGCCTTCAGCGCTTGCACCCGCGCAGACCCCAGTGACAGCTGGTTCGGCCCTGCATGTGAAGAGAGAGATGGTGGCTGTCCGCAAAGACTGATCGGCAGCACGCTGGGCCTGAGTGGGTGGGTAAGCAGGGGTGGGCAGAGGGTGTAGGTGAGGAGTAATGGGCAGGGGAAGTTATGGTGGTGTGAGGGGCAGTTAGAGGGAGGGATGAGTAGAAGGAGGGGTGGATAGGGAAGAGGTAAAAGGGAGGGGAAGGGCGAGTAGGGGAGGGGTGATTAGAGGGTGAGAGATGGGTAGATGGAGGAACAGGTTGAGGGGAGAGGCAGTAGAGGGGCGTGTATAGGATGGGGTGGATAGAGGCAGAGCGAGTGGAGTGAGGGGTGAGTAGAGGTTGAGTAAAGGACTGGTCAGGTAGAGGGATGGTAGGTCAAGGGTGAATAGAGGCCTAGAGCCTAAGGAGTGAGCAGGAAATGCTGAGTCCTGATGCAGGCCAAAATGGACACAGCCTGTGAATGCTGACTACATCTCCACAGGGACCAAATAGGTTTCCCTCAGGTCAAGCAAAGGGTGAACTTGAGCTACCTACTCCTGACCTGTAACATTATCCTCCTAAAGTTATATCCTAAAGTTTAACATTACATATGTTGAAAGAAGAGAAAACATGCAGCTGTTGTTGAAAATTTTCAATAAATATTTAGTTCGGCCCTCGACTTAGTCCAAATTTTTAATTTTGGCCCTCCGTGAATTTGAGTTTGACACCCCTGCCATAGAGCATGATGAGGATGTATTGCTGTGATAATGAGAAGGATTGAGATGAGGGTGTCCATTTGCTTCTGTTTGCATTAAGAGAGTCTATACAGGAATCATTAGGCTTCGTTCCTTTTGAGCTTGTGTTTGGACTTCAACTTAGACGACCTTTAATGTTGTTGAAAGAACAATGGGTGAATGAGGATGTGCAGTTAAATTTATTGGATTATGTTCAAAGACTGGTTGCAGTAAGTCTGGGAATTAGTTCATGAGAATTTGAAGTTGGCTCAAGGAAAGATGAAAACCTGGTTTGGTAGGAAAGCTAGAGTGAGGAATTTTACGAAGGGAGATAAAGTGTTAATTTTTTCCAAACAAACTCTAATCCACTGAAGGCTAGATTTTCAGGACTATGATATAGAATCAAAAATTAATGAACTTGATTATGTGGTTAAAACAACTGATTGGATATGGAAAACACATAACTGTTATGTGTGCACACTGTTATGTGTGCAACGGGTAATTATGTTGACGCCATATTTTGAGAATTCGGCTGTTGGTAAGCAACATCCTTCCCAAGGGATATTGGTTGCTGACAAGATAAAGGAATCTATGAATCATGAGTGAGTCCAAGCCGACTCCTGTGAGAGTCACACACTTCACACACTATCAGTGATTCATAAATTTAAATTGGAAACATGCCCTTAATTTTTTTCTGTTTTATTGATTTCATCTCAAAGCCGAACTTTAGATTTTATTTAATTGATAATGTGACAGAGTATTTTGAGGTGGCTTGGGTGGAATTGCTAGAGCAGCTTGCACACACACATTTTAAAACACACAATATTTGCAGGACTTTTGCAGTGTTTTTTTGCAAAAGGCAACAAAGTATCAACATACAGTTTGCCTTGGAGAGCATGTGATTTTTTTTCAGGTAGAGACAGAACAGCTTTGCTCTCAGAGAGGCATGGAGTGAGAGAGAAAGAGAAATCAGCTCCAGAGGGACAAGCTGTCACACTCTGGAAAGGTGTCTGGTCAAAGGTGACCTGAAAAAAAAGAGGATCATCTGGAGAACCCTGAAGGGGGCAAGTGTCGTCAGCAAGACTGATTGAGAAGGAATCAGTTGCAGATGTCCTGGAAAATAAATCTCTCTCTCTGAAAACCACCAGGAACCCTCCTGAGTGGTAACCATTGCCATGTTAAGCACCAAAGACTGGTGAACTTTGTTAATGCTAACTTCTGTACACAGTACATGGATTGCCTGCAACCAGGGATCCAAAGAACTTTTCTAATCTTAAAGATACATTACACACACCTGCGCTTCGTATTAGATGGGGTGGGGGGGGATTTATGTGGGTTAGGTAGGTTGAGTAATAAGTTAAAGTTTAATTCTGTTTTCTTGCTCAAATATAATTTAAAAAAAACTACTTTTGTTTAAATAACCTTGTGTGGTAGTGCATATCTATTGGTTTTGGGATCCTCTGAACACCATAACATTTTATGGAAGATCGTCCTTTAGGATTTGAACATTGCAGTTTTATGATTTATTGGTTGATTGGGTTTTATTTTGCAAACTATTGTGTCTGGAATTTTTGCAAACTATTTTTACAAGCTAACTTAAAGCGTGTGCCTGGAAAAACAGTAGCAATGGATGTTGATACATTTTTGTTACAGGCATTATCTGCAGAGCTGCAGAACACGAGAAAAGAGGAACTGATGGCTATTTCTAAGGCACTGAACATTGTTGAAGTTAAACATTAATAAATACAGAGGATTATAGTAAAATATATGTGAAGGAAAATGTGTAGAGGAAGACTCAGAAAATTTTCCAGAGAATAGATTTTTTGAACTGCAATGAAATTTGAGAAATTGAGGGTGCAAAAAAGAAAGAGAGAAAAGTAATTTTGAGTTGTAAAGACAATAATATGAGGCAGAAGAAGCTGAAAAGGACAGACAATTTCAATTAGAGAAGTTAAGAATTGAGATAAAGAAAGGTAAGAGAGCTGAGGCTGTAACTCCTGGGGAGAGATTTTTGGCTAGGTACATCTAGTGCCTCCTTTTGATGAGGGAAATATAGACACATATTTTCAGCTTTTTTGAAAAGGTTGCTGAGAGCTCAAGATGGTCAAAAGAAAAATGGCTTTTAATGCTCCAAAGTGTATTGAAACTAAAAGCACAAATTGCATACTGTAACTTGACTGCAGAGCAAGTGGCAAATTATCATCCTGTTAAACCAGCAGTATTGAAAGCTTATTAATTGGTTCTGGAAGCATATAGGCAAAAATTTATGAGTTTGGTGAAAACATGGAATCAATCTTATATGGATTTTGCTCTGAAGAAATCTATGTTTTGACCATTGGTGCACCTCAAAAGGAATAAATAATTATTTTGACACGTTGAGAGAATTGTTATTAATAGAGGAAATTAAAAGGTGTGTGCCAAAGGGTATTAAATTATACCTGGATGAGAGAGATGTGTGGACGTGGAAACAGGTGGCTAGATTAGCAGATGAATTTGCTCTGATTCACAAAATAATATTCCAGAATAATAGGCATTTTCAGAGAGTTAATGTGCAGCAGATTAATAAACCTGTTAAATAACCATAAGGTTAATGTGGAGCAGGATAGTAGGCCTGAAATAAAGTCTAGAGAAAATGTTATGAAAAGATGAAGAAAGGTAGGAAAGGACAGAACCTCTGCATTTGTATGTCATTTTTTAAGAAACCTGGTCATGTGATTAAGAAAAGAGAAAAAAGAGGTTTTACAGAAGCATGTATTCAAATATTAGAATTAAAGGAAAGCAGATGTGCCAATCCTGGTAAGGAGGTCATGGATTTTTCCAAGCCTTTTGCATCAGAGGGTTTTGTCTCAATAAAGGAAGGAGAACAACAGGTTCCAGTTAAAATGGCTGCTGAGTCATTGTCATTGGTGTTTTAATGTGGATGAAAGGACTGACACAGGGGAGACAACTTTGATTAAAGGTGTTGGAGATGAGGTAGAGTCAATATCGCTTCACAAGGTTGTGCTAAATTCAGTATTAGTCAAAGGACCTGTTGTTGTAGGAGTAATTTCAAAGTTACCCATGCAGAGTGTCTCGTTTTTGTTGGGTAATAATTTGGCAGAGGATAAAGTTGGGTCAATTTGAAGATTGACAAATTGGCCTAGTAAGGATGTGGTTAGAGAGGATGGAGCGATATATCCTGCATGCACGGTAACTAGTTCTATGACTAAGAAAATGATGACAGCTGAAGAAAATCCAGTTAATAGAGATTTGACCAGAACCTCTGAAATATTTTTGAAAGAGCAGGGTCAATGTGATAAAATTGGCAAAACTAAATTTCTTACTAAGTTGGATTTCTTGAAGAGTTACTGGTGTGTGCTTTTAACTGGTAAATCTAAAAACTGAAAAGGAAACTCAGACCGATAAAGCTCCAGAACCTCCCCTGCTCTGGAATGGTTTCAACATCTTTGAAACACAAAAGTTAACTCAAACCTGGATCGACAGAACAGAACACCAGAAGTAAGGCTTGGGAGGGCAGCTCAAGCTTGGTTTTCAGTATTGGAGTACATTCTTTGACCATCCTTCACAATAATTCTCAGTTGAGGTGGATACTACATAACTGGTCCAAGATGTTCTTTGAAGAATGTCGGCATAACCTCATGGAACCTCTTCCTCATCTCTAACACTTCTGGCCAGAGGTATTCAACCAACCTGATAGGTTGGCTTGATAATTCAAGTCATTCTTTTGATGACCTGCTTGAATAATCTCTTGTTTTTGATGAAAATAATGGCAACAAATGATTATCACACTTGGACGTCTCCCAGACAGTTGTCATGCAAAGGGAATTCGATGTCCTGATCCAGAAAAAGATCTCCAGTTAAAGCTTCATTTCCAAATAACACGCTAGGTAATTCACAGAAAACGTGTAGCGGAGACTTCCCTTTCTCGATCTCCTCTTTAATTCCCAGAATGCGGATATTATTTTGTCTATTCTGACCTTCATGGCTGACGAGACGAGAGATTAATTTATTATTGCCGGTTGCCGGTTCCATTCTACCTTGCAGCAAACTTCTGTTAATTTCCATAGCATTCTCCAAATCTTTTATATGCATTTCTGACATAGGCAAAGCCTCTATAGATATATCAAGTTTATCTTCCAACATTGGCATTGCTTGCATTATATTATCCATCACATCTCAGACTTAGTTTTCATCATTCTGGAGACCAAATAAAAAATTGAGAATTCCTCTTCTTCATCTTCAAATTCTATGACTCTTCCATTTTATTAGCAGTTTTCAATGCCATTTTATTGATATTCATATTACTATTATCACTAACCGATAATTCCACCAAACATCAAACAACATAGTGTAAAAATTTAACATATAGAAGTGGAAAGGGGGCGTGGCAAGATGGCGTGAGGAACAGACGTGCCTTCCAGACCTCTCCTGACTCTAACTTATTGTTTTGTCTTTAAGTGCCCGTTAAAACTTTTTTTAAAAGTTTGTAAATAGTATGAGATGTTGAATTAATACCTAATGGTACATTTGTTAAAAAAAAGTAAAAGGAAACATCAACAGATTGTTAAAAAATTATATTTTCCGAAATTCTCTGAGCCTGCTTGTTTACAAAAAGCCACGACTCAGCGTGAAATGGATCCAGGAAAACAAGCGAAGAATTCGGCCTTGGAGCTCCGTTCTGATTCCGTAAGCCTTTCTGAAGGTCGTTTTCAGCTGCCTTTAGAACAAAGGGCTGGCCGGATGCCAGTATATCAAACAACGTCTACTGAGACTTTGACTGCTGAATTAGCTGGGGCGCCACCAGTTGGAGAGTTAAAGAGTTGTTATTTGACTGCTATACCACCAGTTATATCAGCTCTTCCAGATACTGACATAACGAAGCTTTTAAAGGAGGTTTGGATCAAAGATAACCCTGATCATCAGCCTCCTGATACTTCTGGGGGGTCTGTGGCAGGGGCTCTTACACGAAGTCAAACTGCAAGAAAAGCTACTAAATTAAAAGAAGGGATAGTACGTCCTCTGATTCCACAAGAACAGCAGAATCCCACCATGTCTGGATCTACTGATGTTGATATACTTTTCAAGAGTCTTGAACATAAGATATTTTCTTCAATGATGCATTTAGGTGATTCTATGAATAATCTTACTTCTAAGATTAATGCATTGGTGGATGTCAATACTCAACAGATGGCTGATTATGGAGCTTTTAAAGTTGAAACAATGGAAAGACTTGAGATGTGTGATCAAGGATTATCTGATGTACAAGATCAATTGCAAGATGTGAATAAAACAATTGAAACGTTACAGATTCAGAATAAAAATTTAGCAAAAAAGGTTGATTATTTGGAGAACCAATCCAGATGGAATAATGTGAAAATTGTCGGCTTGCCAGAAGGCATAGAAGGGCCAGATCCAAGAGAATTTTTCACTGAATGGATTCCGCAAGTGTTGGGACAAGATAAGTTTTCTGAAGGTTTAATATTAGAACGGGCTCATAGAGCTTTGAGAAGGAGACCTTTTTCAGGACAGAATCCAAGACCTGTTCTGGTTCGCTGTTTAAATTACTGTGATAGAGAGACTATTTTATGTATGGCTATTAGAAATGCACAGCAAAACAAATCTCTTTTGATGGTTCAGAGTAATCGTGTTTTCTTCTATCCGGATTTGAGTCAGGAAATTATGTTTCAACGACGTGAATTTAATTGTGTGAAAGAATTATTGTGGAAAAAATGATATAAGGCAACATTTAGATACCCTGCGGTACTGAAGATTTTTCAGGATGGATATCAACCAAAGTTCTTTGATAATCCTAAAGAAGCTATGGATTTTGCTCAGTCTTTACCAATTATGCAATTCCAGGAATGACGTAGTCCTCCACGGTGTCCAAAGAGGGCAGAGCTGCAAGAAGGGAATTTGATTTCTGGAAGAAATGGAAGAAACAGTGGTCGCAATGGCAAAGGAAACTCATTTAATAGATAAGGAACATTTGAAACTCAAACGTGAATGGGTTGGGCACGTTTTTTATTCTTCGTTTAATTCTAAGGCAAAAGGTGTGGCAATTTTGGTACATAAGAATCTAACATTTTAGTTACAGAGTGAAGAGAAAAATGGTGGAAGATTATTAAAATTAAATTGTACAATCTTTAATGAGGCATGGACTTTTCTTGATGTTTATGCTCCTAATGTTGAGGATACAGCTTATGTTGTGGATATGTCTTTATTGCTCGGACAATCGAACTCTAATGTGATGCTGGGGGAGATTTGAATCTGGTGTTGGAGCCTTTATTGGATAAGTACTCAAGAGTAATTAAGAAGTCTAAGATGGCAATCCAAGTGATTAATATGATGGCAGATTTGAATTTAATTGATATTTGGCAAAGAGTTAATCCTACAGAGAAAGATTTTTCTTTTTATTCCCCGTGACATAATTCTTTTTCTAGAATTGATTATTTTTTAATATCAGCACATTTGCAGGATAGGGTTACATCTGTGGAGTATAAGGCTAGATTGGTTTCGGATCATTCATTATTATTATTAGAATATTTGAATTCACAAGATGTTCAGAAAGCTTCAAGATGGAGATTTAATACTATGCTATTACGATGCGAATTTAATTCTGTGAAAGAACGGTTGTGGAAAAAAAGACATAGGGCAACATTCAGGTATTCTGCGGTATTGAAGATGTTTTTAGGATGGAAATTAGCCAAAATTCTTTGACAATCCTAAAGAGGTTATGGACTTTGCTCAGTCCCTACCAATCATGCACTTTCAGGAACGATGTAGTCCTTCAAGGTCTCCAAAGAGAGTAAAGATGTAAGGTGATATCCAGATTTTTAAAAGAAATGGAAGCAATGGTGATCGAAGTGGTAACGTTGATTTAAAAAAATAAATCTTTTATCTCTTTTTTGAAAAGAGTTTAAATAGTTTAAATAATGATGATAGTTTAATGAAATGGGAGTTGGGAGAGGGAACTGGGTGGGCACTAGTTTCCAGAAGCCATCAGCTACCTGTGAGTTATCTCACACCCAATATTTTGGGGGAGTTACCGCTTTGGGCGGGTTAAACAGGAGGAGGTAGTTGTGACCTCCGACCTGCTTTTTTGGGGGGTTAAGGATTGAAGGTTTTTTAAATTATTTTTAAAAAATAAATAATTATTTTTTTTTAACTCTTTTTGTTTTGATTGTAATTGAGAGGGAATTAAGAGGGTTTTTTTCTCTCCATTTTTTTCTCTTTTTTTGGGGGGGTTTCTTTTTTTCTCTTTTTTCTTTCTTTTTTAAGAGGATGATGTCACAGAAGATAATAAGTCAAAAATTGAGGATGTTGAATTAGATGAAGAGGAAGATGAGGGGAAAGGTGATAAGAAGAAGAAGAAAATTAAGTACAAATACATTGAGGGAGAAGAGTTTAATAAAATTTAGTTAATTTTGATAGAGAATTTTGAAGATGTTATAAATGAAGAATATGGAGAATTTTATAAGAGTTTGAACTTTTTTTTCTTTTTTTCTTTTTTTCTTTTCTTTATATAAGAGGAGGGGAAGGAAATAAAAAGTTTATCTGATTGTTTTTCTAAGGGATGTTTTTGTTCTCTCGATGAATTATAAAGGAAACTTGGTATTAATGGATCTTCTGTATTTATGTATTATTAATTATGAGTTTTTTGTATAACAGATATGTGGTTGATATATGATTTTAATATTTGAATTTAGTTTTAAAGTGCATTTCATTTGTTAAATACATGAATTATGTTTGATTTAAATATATGTTTAAGGGTATTATTTTAGTATTGATATTTTTTTTGTTGTTAGTAATTTTTGTTGTTGTTAAGTTTTATCTTTTTTTTGTAAGTGGGGTTTTTTCTATTTTATTTACAACATTGTTAATTAATTCTTCACTGGGGGTGAGGGTTGGATTAATTTTAAATTAAATGATTAATGTGTTATAATTATTGGGGGTGTTAATTTGTGTAGTTAGATAAGCGTATACAGAGCCGTTGTCATACCCACACTCCTGTTCGGCTCCGAATCATGGGTCCTCTACCGGCACCACCTACGGCTCCTAGAACGCTTCCACCAGCGTTGTCTCCGCTCCATCCTCAACATCCATTGGAGCGCTTACATCCCTAACGTCGAAGTACTCGAGATGGCAGAGGTCGACAGCATCGAGTCCACACTGCTGAAGATCCAGCTGCGCTGGATGGGTCACGTCTCCAGAATGGAGGACCATCGCCTTCCCAAGATCGTGTTATATGGCGAGCTCTCCACTGGCCACCGTGACAGAGGTGCACCAAAGAAAAGGTACAAGGACTGCCTAAAGAAATCTCTTGGTGCCTGCCACATTGACCACCGCCAGTGGGCTGATATCGCCTCAAACCGTGCATCTTGGCGCCTCACAGTTTGGCGGGCAGCAACCTCCTTTGAAGAAGACCGCAGAGCCTACCTCACTGACAAAAGGCAAAGGAGGAAAAACCCAACACCCAACCCCAACCCACAAATTTTCCCCTGCTACCGCTGCAATCGTGTCTGCCTGTCCCGCATCGGACTTGTCAGCCACAAACGAGCCTGCAGCTGACGTGGACTTTTTACCCCCTCCATAAATCTTCGTCCGCGAAGCCAAGCCAAAGAATGATGTAGTATTCTAATTTTTATTATCTTATTTTTTATTATTTCTTTAAATGTAATTTTATTTTATTCATGTCATAAAATTTTAAATAAAGTTTAAAAAAAAAATAGAAGTGGAAAGTATTAAGTGTTGGCAGGAGCTAACATGCGAGTAACCAACCGGAAGTTCAAGTCAAGCTTCTCTGCACTCACTCTGTCTGATTAATATATTTCCTCTAGATAGATCACAAAAACCCACACAATATGCCATGTTTGGCCTTAAAAATGTCTTATACAATGATATCAACATCCCAATGCCTGTACTCGATACTTTGATTTATAACATAACATAATTTACAGCATGGAAACAGGCCATTAGGCCCTTCTAGTCCGCACCAAACCAAACACCCCTCTCTAGTCCCACCTCCCTGCACAATACCCATCTTCTTCTCATCCATATATCTGTCCAACCTTTTCTTAAATAATACAATTGACTCCGCCGCCACTATTTCTCCCGGAAGCTCATTCCACATGTCTACCACTCTCTGAGTAAAGAAGTTCCCCCTCATGTCACCTCTAAACCTCTGCCCCTTAATTCTTAACTCATGTCCTCTTGTTTTAATCTTTCCTCCTCTTAACGGAAATAGTCTATCCACATCCACTCTGTCTATCCCTTTCATAATCTTAAATACTTCTATTAAATCCCCTCTCAACCTTTTCCGCTCCAAAGAATAAAGACCTCATCTGTCCAATCTCTCCCTATACTCTAGATGCTTAAACCCAGGTAACATTCTGGTAAACCTTCTCTGCACTCTCTCCACTCTGTTTATATCCTTCCTATAATTAGGTGACCAGAACTGCACACAGAACTCCAAATTAGGCCGCACCAACGTCTTATACAGTCTCAACATCACTTCCCAACTCCTATATTCCATGCAATGATTGATAAAGGCCAGCATACTATTCACCCTATTCACGTGAGTTTCTACCTTCAGGGAACCATGTACCATTACTCCTAAATCTTTCTGCTTTTCTGTATTCATCAATGCTCTCCCATTTACCACATATGTCCTGTTCTGATTCTTCTTACCAAAATGAAGCACCTCACACTTATCAGCATTAAATTCCATCTGCCATTTTTCAGCCCACTTTTCTAAGCAGCCCAAATCCCTCTGCAATCCTTGAAAACCTTCTTCATTATCCACTATTCCACCTATCTTAGTATCGTCTGCATATTTACTAATCCAATTCACCACCACATCATCTAGATCATTAATGTATATAACGAACAACAATGGGCCCAATACAGATCCTTGAGGCACACCACTGGTCACCGGCCTCCAACCTGACAGACAATTATCCACTACCACTCTCTGGCCTCTCCCTTTCAGCCAATGTTCAATCCATTTGACTATCTTAAAATTTATACATAAAGACTGCACCTTCCTAACTAACCTTCCATGTGGTACCTTATCGAAGGCCTTACTGAAGTCCATATAGACAACATCCACTGCGCTACCCTCATCCACAATCCTAGACACCTCTTCAAAAAATTCAATCAGATTGGTCAAACATAACCTTCCTCCCACAAATCCATGTTGAGTGCTCCTGATCAGACCCTGTCTATCCAGATGTTTATAAGTACTATCTCTAAGAATTTTCTCCATTAATTTACCTACCACAGACGTCAAACTTACAGGCCTATAGTTGCCAGGCTTCCTCCTTGAACCCTTTTTAAATAACGGAACCACATGCGCAATGCGCCAATCCTCCGGCACTATCCCCATACCTAATGACATTTGGAAAATTACCGCCAGAGCCTCTGCTATTTCCTCCTTCACTTCTCTCAATGTCCTGGGGAAGATCCCGTCTGGTCCCGGAGACTTATCCACCTTTATATTCTTCAAAAGCCCTAAAACTACATCTTTTGTAATCTCTATATTCCCCATATTTACCCAATTTGCTTTTTTTAATCTCACATCTCCCAATATCCTTCTCCTTAGTGAATATCGAAGAAAAGAAACTGTTCAATATCTCCCCCATTTCTCTAGGCTCCACACACAGTTTCCCGCTCTGATTCTCTAAGGGACCAATTTTGTCTCTAGCTTTCCTTTTACCATTAACATATTTGTAGAACTCTTTTGGATTAGTTTTCACCCTGCTTGCCATAGTTTCCTCGTACCTTCTTTTAGCTTTCCTAATTCCTCTCTTAAGATTCCTCTTACATTCAATGTATCTTTCAAACATCCCCTTAACTCCATGCTTCTTATATCTAATGTATGCCTCCCTTTTTCTTCGAACCAAGTTTCCAATATTCCTTGAAAACCACGGCTCTCTCAAACCTTTTGCCCCTCCTTTTAACCTAACAGGAACATAAAGCTTTTGCACTCGCAAAAGCTGATCTTTAAAAGACTTCCATCTCTCTACTACATCCTGCCCATAAAACAAATTGTCCCAATGCACACCCTGCAAGTCCTTTCGCATCTCCTCAAATCTAGCTTTTTCCCAATCAAAAACCTCAATTAGGAGTAATTTATGAAGGACAATGTGCCAAAAACTCTATTTACAAACTAATCCATCTGTGATGCCACTTTCAGGGTATTGCGGACCATTAATGCTGTTAAAAAAAGAATTCAATAGTTATCTATAAACCTCAGGAAATTAATGACCAGTTTTATTCATTCTATCAATAATTATATTCTTCTGAGGAGAAGCAGGATAATGGTTTTATTGAGTCCTATTTATCTAAATTAATGTTACCGGTATTAGGGGAGGAAGATGTTATGGAATTGGAATCTCCATTTACAGATTTTGAGATTAAGGAGATGCTAAATGGAAAGTCACCAGGGGATGATGGATTTTCTGTGGAATGTTATAAAATCTTTTATGAAGATTTATCTTCTGTATTTGTGGATGTATTACAACAAATAACTGAAGAACAGGTGTTACCGGAATCTTGTTCGAGTGCTTTAATCACTGTAATTCTGGAAAAAAAGATAGAGATCTGTTGAAAGTGTCTTTATTGAATGTAGATTATAAAATTATAGAAAATGAGTTAGCAAATCATTTTATTAATAATAGGAATACATTTGGTTGATAACTTTGGTCAATGCATATTGAAATCAGCCCAACCCAATGGTGGTTGCGCTAGATGGAGAAAAAGCCTTTGATAGGGTCGAATAGGATTTTTTATTTAAGGTGTTAGAGAAGTTTAAATTTGGCCCTTTTTTATTGGTTGTGTTAAAGCTTTATATACAAACCCAATTGCCAGGGTGGTGACAAATTGTCAAGTTTCTTTACCATTTAAATTGACACAAGGTCAATTGTCGGCAAGGTTATCCATTGTCACCAGTCTTGTTTGCATTGGCTATTGAACCGTTAGCTCAGATGATAAGACAGAGTGAAAAGCTAAGAGGGATGAGAGTTATGGATGAGGAATATAAGATTAATTTATTTGCAGATGATGTCTTGATATATTTGACAGAACCAAAACAGTCATTGTCACAATTGCAGGAATGTTTATTACAATTTAGAGAACTTTCTGGATATAAAGTTAATTGGGATAAGAGTGAAATTTTGCCAGTTGGAGAGGGTGACTATTCAGAATATAAACATATAAAATTAAAATGGTCAGATAAACTCAAATATTTAGGAGTAATTGTAAATGCTGATTGTCAATCTTTATATGTTAAATTATGTTCCTTTATTAAAAAAAATATTAGAGAGGATTTAATTGGGGGGCGTGACAAGATGGCGTAGGGAACAGACGTGCCTTCCAGACCTCTCCTGACTCTGATTTATTGTTTTGTCTTTAAGTGCCCGTTAAAGTTCTTTTAAAAGTTTATAAATAATAAGAGGTGCTGGATTAATACCTAATGGTTTATATGCAAAAAAAAGGTAAAAGAAAACATCAACAGACTGTTAAAAAACTACATTTTCCGAAATTATCTGAGCCTACTTGTTTACAAGAAGCCAGGACTCAACGTAGAATGGATCCAGAAGAAGACGTACAGAATTCGGCAATGAAACTCCGTTTTAAACCGGTAAGACTCTGAAGGTCGCATTACTGGCCGGGTGCCAGTATTTCACACAAAGGCCACTGTGAGTGCTGTTACTAAGACTTTGACAGTTGAATCAGCTGGGGCGCCACCAGCTGGAGAGTTAAAGAGCTGTCATTCAACTGCTACAGTGGTGGCACCGCAAAATGCATCTTCAATTACAACGGTTTTTCCAGATATCGATTCAGTGAAGATGATTAAAGAGATTTGGCTTAAAGATAACCCTGATCTTCAGTCTCCTGGCATTGCTGGGGGGACTTTGAGAGGGATTTTTATACGAAGTCAAACTGCTAGAAAAGATACTAAATTAAGGGAAGAGACAGAAGATCCCTTGGTCTCTAAGGAACAGCAAGACCCCATTAAGCCTGAATCTACTTCTGTTGAAATGTCTGTTAAGGATCTTGAAGATAATATACTTGAAGATAAGATATATTCTGTATCGAGTCACTTAGCTAATTTTGTGAACCTGTTTATTTCCAAGATTAATGTGATGGCGGAAGCCATTAATGGAGCTTTTAAGCTTGAAACCATTGAAAGATTTGAAATGTGTGATCAAGGTTTAGTCGATGTACAGGATCAACTGCAAGATGAAAATAGAATAATTGAAACATTGTAGATCCAAAATAAAAATTTAGCAAAAAAGGTTGATTATTTGGAGGATCAATCTAGACGGAATAACGTGCAAATTGTTGGTTTGCCAGAAGGCATAGAAGGACCAGATCCAAGAAATTTTTTACTGAATGGATTCCACGAGTGTTAGGACAGGATAAATTCCCTGAAGGTTTAATACTGGAACGTGCTCATTGAATTTTAAGAAGAAAATCTTTTTCAGGACAGAATCCAAGACCTGTTCTGATCCATTGTTTAAACTATTGTGACAGAGAGACAATTTTACGTATGGCTATTAGTAATGCCCTGGGGGGGGGGGGCGGGGGCGTGGCAAGATGGCGTAAGGAACAGACGTGCCTTCCAGTCCTCTTCTGACTCTAACTTATTGTTTTGTCTTTAAGTGCCCGTTAAAACTTTTTTTTTTAAAGTTTATAAATAGTATGAGATGTTGAATTAATACCTAATAGTACATTTGTTAAAAAGTAAAAGGAAACATCAACAGATTGTTAAAAATTATATTTTCCGAAATTATCTGAGCCTGCTTGTTTACAAAAGGCCACGACTCAGTGTGAAATGGATCCAGGAAAACAAGCGAAGAATTCGGCCTTGGAGCTCCGTTTTGATTCCGTAAGTCTTTCTGAAGGTCGTTTTCAGCTGCCTTTAGAACAAAGGGCTGGCCGGATGCCAGTATTTCAAACAACGTCTACTGAGACTTTGACTGCTGAATTAGCTGGGGCGCCACCAGTTGGAGAGTTAAAGAGTTGTTGTTTGACTGCTATACCACCAGTTATATCAGCTCTTCCAGATACTGATGTTACGAAGCTTTTAAAGGAGGTTTGGATCAAAGATAACCCTGATCATCAGCCTCCTGATACTTCTGGGGGGTCTGTGGCAGGGGCTCTTACACGGAGTCAAACTGCAAGAAAAGCTACTAAATTAAAAGAAGGGATAGAAGGTCCTCTGATTCCACAAGAACAGCAGAATCCCAACATCTGATGTTGATATACTTTTCAAGAGTCTTGAACATAAGATATTTTCTTCAATGATGCATTTAGGTGATTCAATGAATAATCTTACTTCTAAGGTTAATGCATTGGTGGATGTCAATACTCAACAGATGGCTGATTATGGAGCTTTTAAAGTTGAAACAATTGAAAGACTTGAGATGTGTGATCAAGGATTATCTGATGTACAAGATCAATTGCAAGATGTGAATAAAACAATTGAAACGTTACAGATTCAGAATAAAAATTTAGCAAAAAAGGTTGATTATTTGGAGAACCAATCCAGATGGAATAATGTGAAAATTGTCGGCTTGCCAGAAGGCATAGAAGGGCCAGATCCAAGAAAATTTTTCACTGAATGGATTCCGCAAGTGTTGGGACAAGATATGTTTTCTGAAGGTTTAATATTGGAACGGGCTCATAGAGCTTTGAGAAGGAGACCTTTTTCAGGACAGAATCCAAGACCTGTTCTGGTTCGCTGTTTAAATTACTGTGATAGAGAGACTATTTTACGTATGGCTACTAGAAATGCTCAGCAAAACAAATCTCCTTTGATGGTTCAGAGTAATCGTGTTTTCTTCTATCCAGATTTGAGTCAGGAAATTATGTTTCAATGACGTGAATTTAATTCTGTGAAAGAATTATTGTGGAAAAAAGGATAAAAGGCAACATTTAGATACCCTGCGGTACTGAAGATTTTTTCAGGATGGATATCAACCAAAGTTCTTTGATAATCCTAAAGAAGCTATGGATTTTGCTCAGTCTTTACCAATTACGCAATTCCAGGAACGACGTAGTCCTCCACGGTGTCCAAAGAGGGCAGAGCTGCAAGAAGGGAATTTGATTTCTGGAAGAAATGGAAGAAACGGTGGTCGCAATGGCAAAGGAAACTCATTTAATAGATAAGGAACATTTGAAACTCAAACGTGAATGGGTTGGGCACGTTTTTTATTCTTCGTTTAATTCTAAGGCAAAAGGTGTGGCAATTTTGGTACATAAGAATCTACCATTTTAGTTACAGAGTGAAGAGAAAAATGGTGGAAGATTATTAAAATTAAATTGTACAATCTTTAATGAGGCATGGACTTTGCTTGATGTGTATGCTCCTAATGTTGAGGATACAGCTTATGTTGTGGATATGTCTTTATTACTTGGGCAATCGAACTCTAATGTGATGTTGGGGGATATTTGAATGTGGTGTTGGAGCCTTTATTGGATAAGTACTCAAGAGTAATTAAGAAGTCTAAGATGGCAATCCAAGTGATTAATATGATGGCAGATTTGAATTTAATTGATATTTGGCGAAGAGTTAATCCTACAGAGAAAATTTTTTCTTTTTATTCCTCGTGACATAATTCTTTTTCTAGAATTGATTATTTTTTAATATCAGCACATTTGCAGGATAGGGTTACATCTGTGGAGTATAAGGCTAGATTGGTTTCGGATCATTCATTATTATTATTAGAATATTTGAGTTCACAAGATGTTCAGAAAGCTTCAAGATGGAGGTTTAATACTATGCTATTACGACGCAAATTTAATTCTGTGAAAGAACGGTTGTGGAGAAAAAGACATAGGGCAACATTCAGGTATTCTGCGGTACTGAAGATTTTTTAGGATGGAAATTAGCCAAAATTCTTTGACAATCCTAAAGAGGTTATGGACTTTGCTCAGTCTCTACCAATCATGCACTTTCAGGAACGATGTAGTCCTTCAAGGTCTCCAAAGAGAGTAGAGATGTAAGGTGGTATCCAGATTTTTAAAAGAAATGGAAGCAATGGTGATCGAAGTGGTAACGTTGATTTAAAAAAATAAATCTTTTATCTTTTTTTTTGAAAAGAGTTTAAATAGTTTAAATAATGATAGTTTAATGAAATGGGAGTTGGGAGAGGGACCTGGGTGGGCACTAGTTTCCAGAACCCATCAGCTACCTGTGAGTTATCTCACACCCAATATTTTGGGGGAGTTACCGCTTTGGGCGGGTTAAACAGGAGGAGGTAGTTGTGACCTCCGACCTGCTTTTTTGGGGGGTTAAGGATTGAAGGTTTTTTAAATTATTTTTAAAAAATAAATAATTATTTTTTTTTAACTCTTTTTGTTTTGATTGTAATTGAGAGGGAATTAAGAGGGTTTTTTTCTCTCCATTTTTTTCTCTTTTTTTGGGGGGGTTTCTTTTTTTCTCTTTTTTCTTTCTTTTTTAAGAGGATGATGTCACAGAAGATAATAAGTCAAAAATTGAGGATGTTGAATTAGATGAAGAGGAAGATGAGGGGAAAGGTGATAAGAAGAAGAAGAAAATTAAGTACAAATACATTGAGGGAGAAGAGTTTAATAAAATTTAGTTAATTTTGATAGAGAATTTTGAAGATGTTATAAATGAAGAATATGGAGAATTTTATAAGAGTTTGAACTTTTTTTTCTTTTTTTCTTTTTTTATAGAAGGGTAGGGGATGGGAATAAAAAGTTTATCTGATTGTTTTTCTAAGGGATGTTTTTGTTCTCTCGATGAATTATAAAGGAAACTTGGTATTAATGGAAATTCTGTATTTATGTATTATTAATTATGATTTTTTGTATAACAGATATGTGGTTGATATGTGATTTTAATATTTGAACTTAGTTTTAAAGTGGATTTCATTTGTTAAATACATGAATTATGTTTGATTTAAATATATGTTTAAGGGTATTATTTTAGTATTGATATTTTTTGTTGTTAGTAATTTTATTTTGTTGTTAATTTTATCCTTTTTTGTAAGTGGGTTTTTTTCTATTTTATTTATAACATTGTTAATTAATTCTTCACTCTTTATTTTGGCGGGGAGGGTTGGATTAATTTTAAATTAGATGATTAATGTTGTGTTATAATTATTGGGGGGGTTAATTTGTGAGTTTAATGATGTAGTATTCTAATTTTTATTATCTTATTTTTTATTATTTCTTAAATGTAATTTTTATTTTATTCATGTCATTAAATTTTAAATAAAATTAAAAAAAAAGAAATGCCCAGCAAAATAGATCTCCTTTGATGGTTCAGAATAATCCTGTTTCCTTCTATCAAGATTTGAGTCAAGAAATTATGTTTTAACGACGCGAATTTAATTCTGTGAAAGAACGGTTGTGGAAAAAAGACATAAGGCAACATTCAGGTATCCTGCGGTACTGAAGATTTTTCAGGATGGAAATCAACCAAAGTTCTTTGACAATCCTAGAGAGGTTATGGACTTTGCTCAGTCTCTACCAATCATGCAGTTTCAGGAACAATGTTGTCCTTCAAGGACTCCAAACAGAGTAGAGATGTAAGGTGGGATCCAGATTTTTAAAAGAAATGGAAGCAATGGTTACCAAAGTGGTAACGTTGATTTAAAAAATAAATCTTTTATCTTTTTTTTTTGAGAAGAGTTTAAATAGTTTAAATAATGATGATAGTTTAATGAAATGTGAGTTGGGAGAGGGAACTGGGTGGGCACTAGTTTCCAGAAGTCATCGGCTACCTGTGAGTTATCTCACACCCAATATTTTGGCAGAGTTACTGCTTTGGGCGGTTTAAACAGGAGGAGTTAGTTGTGACCTCCGACCTGTTTTTTTTTTCTTTTTAATTTTTGGGTTAAGAAATGAAGGGTTTTTAAAATTATTTTATTTAAATAAATAATTTTTAACTCTTTTTGTGTTCTGATTGTAATTGAGAGGGAATTAGGAGGTTTTTTTTCTCTTTATTTTGGGTTTTTTTTCTCTTTTTTCTCTCTTTTTTAAGAGGATGATGTCACAGAAGATAATAAGTCAAAAATTAAGGATGTTGAATTAGATGAAGAGGAAGATGAGGGGAAAGGTGATAAGAAGAAGAAGAAAAATTAAGTACAAATACATTGAGGGAGAAGAGTTTAATAAAATTAAGTTAATTTTGATAGAGAATTTTGAAGATGTTATAAATGAAGAATATGGAGAATTTTATAAGAGGTTGAACTTTTTTTCTTTCTTTTTCTTTTTTTATATAAGGGGAGGGGAAGGGAATAAAAAGTTTATCTGATTGTTTTTCTAAGGGATGTTTTTGTTCTCTCAATGATTTATAAAGAAAACTTGGTATTAATGGAAATTCTGTATTTATGTATTATTAATTATGATTTTTTGTATAACAGATATGTGGTTGATATATGATTTTAATATTTGAATTTAGTTTTAAAGTGGATTTCATTTGTTAAATACATGAATTGTGTTTGATTTAAATATATGTTTAAGGGTATTATTTTAGTATTGATATTTTTTTGTTGTTAGTCATTTTTTTTGTTGTTAAGTTTTATTCTTTTTTTTGTAAGTGGGGTTTTTTCTATTTTTTTTACAACATTGTTAATTAATTCATCACTCTTTATTTTGGGGGGAGGTTTGGATTAATTTTAAATTAGGTGATTAATGTTGTGTTATAATTATTGGGGGTCAGGTTAATTTGTGTAGTTTAATGATGTAGTATTCTAATTTTTATTATCTTATTTTTTATTATTTTTTAAATGTAATTTTTATTTTATTCGTGTCATTAAATTTTAAATAAAATTAAAAAAAAAAGAAATTCCCAGCAAAATAGATCTCCTTTGATGGTTCAGAATAATCCTGTTTTCTTCTATCAAGATTTGAGTCGAGAAATTATGTTTCAACGACGCGAATTTAATTCTGTGAAAGAACGGTTGTGGAAAAAAAGACATAAGGCAACATTCAGGTATCCTGCAGTACTGAAGATTTTTCAGGATGGAAATCAACCAAAGTTCTTTGACAATCCTAAAGAGGTTATGGACTTTGCTCAGTCTCTACCAATCATGCACTTTCAGGAACGATGTAGTCCTTCAAGGTCTCCAAAGAGAGTAGAGATGTAAGGTGGGATCCAGATTTTTAAAAGAAATGGAAGCAATGGTGACCGAAGTGGTAACATTGATTTAAAAAAATAAATCTTTCATCTTTTTTTTTGAGAAGAGTTTAAATAGTTTAAATAATGATGATAGTTTAATGAAATGGGAGTTGGGAGAGGGTACTGGGTGGGCACTAGTTTCCAGAAGTCATCGGTTACCTGTGAGTTATCTCACACCCCATATTTTGGTGGAGTTACCGCTTTGGGCGGTTTAAACAGGAGGAGGTAGTTGTGACCTCCAACCTTTTTTTTTCTTTTAAATTTTTGGGTTAAGAAGTGAAGGGTTTTTAAATTTTTTTATTTAAATAAATAATTTTTTAAAACTCTTTTTGTGTTCTGATTGTAATTGAAAGGGAATTAGGAGGTTTTTTTTTCTCTTTGGGTTTTTTTTTTCTCTTTTTTCTCTCTTTTTAAGAGGATGATGTCACATAAGATAATAAGTCAAACATTGAGAATGTTGAATTAGATGAAGAGGAAGATGAGGGGAAAGGTGATAAGAAGAAAAATAAGAAAACCAAGTACAAATACATTGAGGGAGAAGAGTTTAATAAAATTAAGTTAATTTCGATAGAGAATTTTGAAGATGTTATAAATGAAGAATATGGAGAATTTTATAAGAGTTTGAACTTTTTTTTCTTTTTTTATATAAGGGGAGGGGAAGGGAATAAAAAGTTTATCTGATTGTTTTTCTAAGGGATGTTTTTGTTCTCTCAATAAATTATAAAGGAAACTTGGTATTAATGGAAATTCTGTATTTATGTATTATTAATTATGATTTTTTGTATAACATATGTGGTTGATATATGATTTTAATATTTGAACAGTTTTAAAGTGGATTTCATTTGTTAAATACATGTATTATGTTTGATTTTTTTTCTTTCGCTTGGCTTCGCGGACAAAGATTTATGGGGGGGTGGGGTAAATGTCCACGTCAGCTGCAGGCTCGTTTGTGGCTGACAAGTCCGATGCGGGACAGGCAGACATGATTGCAGCGGTTGCAGGGGAAAATTGGTTGGTTGGGGTTGAGTGTTGGGTTTTTCCTCCTTTGTCTTTTGTCAGTGAGGTGGGCTCTGCGGTCTTCTTCAAAGGAGGTTGCTGCCGGCCAGACTGTGAGGCGCCAAGATGCACGGTTTGAGGCGATATCAGCCCACTGGTGGTGGTCAATGTGGCAGGCACCAAGAGATTTCTTTAGGCAGTCCTTGTACCTTTTCTTTGGTGCACCTCTGTCACGGTGGCCAGTGGAGAGCTCGCCATATAACACGATCTTGGGAAGGCGATGGTCTTCCATTCTGGAGACGTGACCCACCCAGCGCAGCTGGATCTTCAGCGGCGTGGACTCGATGCTGTTGACCTCTGCCATCTCGAGTACTTCGACATTAGGGATGAAAGCACTCCAATGGATGTTGAGGATGGAGCGGAGACAACGCTGGTGGAAGCGTTCTAGGAGCCGTAGGTGATGCCGGTACAGGACCCATGATTCGGAACCGAACAGAAGTGTGGGTATGACAACGGCTCTGTATACACTTATCTTTGTGAGGTTTTTCAGTTGGTTGTTTTTCCTGACTCTTTTGTGTAGTCTTCCAAATGCGCTATTTGCCTTGGCGAGTCTGTTGTCTATCTCATTGTTGATCCTTGCATCTGATGAAATGGTGCAGCCGAGATAGGTAAACTGGTTGACCGTTTTGAGTTTTGTGTGCCCGATGGAGATGTGGGGGGGCTGGTAGTCATGGTGGGGAGCTGGCTGATGGAGGACCTCCGTTTTCTTCAGGCTGACTTCCAGGCCAAACATTTTGGCAGTTTCTGCAAAACAGGATGTCAAGCGCTGAAGAGCTGGCTCTGAATGGGCAACTAAAGCGGCATCGTCTGCAAAGAGTAGTTCACGGACAAGTTTCTCTTGTGTCTTGGTGTGAGCTTGCAGGCGCCTCAGATTGAAGAGACTGCCATCCGTGCGGTACCTGATGTAAACAGCGTCTTCATTGTTGAGGTCTTTCATGGCTTGGTTCAGCATCATGCTGAAGAAGATTGAAAAGAGGGTTGGTGCGAGAACGCAGCCTTACTTCATGCCATTGTTAATGGAGAAGGGTTCAGAGCGCTCATTGCTGTATCTGACCCGAACTTGTTGGTTTTTGTGCAGTTGGATAACCATGTTGAGGAACTTTGGGGGGCATCCGATGCGCTCTAGTATTTGCCAAAGCCCTTTCCTGCTCACGGTGTCGAAGGTGATGTAGAGTCCTTTGTTTTGTTCCCTGCACTTTTCTTGGAGCTGTCTGAGGGCAAAGACCATGTCAGTAGTTCCTCTGTTTGCGCGAAAGCCGCACTGTGATTCTGGGAGAGTATTCTCGGCGACACTAGGTATTATTCTATTTAGGAGAATCCTAGCGAAGATTTTGCCTGCAATGGAGAGCAGCGTGATTCCCCTGTAGTTTGAGCAGTCTGATTAAATGCATTCTGTTGAGGAGCTGCAGTTACCTTGTTCTGCCACTATGTCAGAGAGAGCAGAGTTGATCTTTACTGAATTACAGTGTATGCAGTAAATGAAGTTATTCAAGCTGTTATAAAACCTTTGTTGCCATCTCAAATGAATGAAATGGCTCAAATGAATGCTGGTATAAGTTCAGAATTAAATATGGTTAAGACACGTGTCTTATGAAGAATTTTATGAAGAATTTTAAAAAATTCAGACTGCTTTTTTGGACTGTAAACAACAAGTGGCTTCTAACACAGAAAAAGTGTTGAAGGTGGAAAAATCAATCATAGAATTAGGAGAATGTGAGAAGGAGCTAGAAAAAAAATAGATTACTTGGAGAATCAAAGCAGAAGGAATAATGTGAAAATTGTTGGTTTGCCAGAAGGTATAGAACACATATGTCAAACTCAGGCCGTGGGCCAAATTTGGCCCGTGATATAATTATATTTGGCCTGCAAGATCATATCAAATATATATTAGACCGCGCCAGTATAGCTCATGCACAGCTAATACTACAAATCCCAGAATGCTTTGCAAATGTGTTGGCGCCGGCCTGTCAGCCCGCTAATCGCCCCCACCTCCTCTGTTTACTTTCATTAGCATCTGCAACCTGTCACCTAACTCACATGTAATAAACCCTTTATGAAAAATGGCCAAACAAAAGACGGAAAACAGGACCTTTCAAGATTATATGTTCATCATTTTAAAAGACAAACCTGTTTGTCATTGAAGCAAGTTGTTTTTTTTTAACTTGTTGGCTTGTCAAAAAAAATACATTTAAAAGGAACTTAAAGGCTATAGAGAAATGTTATTTATTGAATATTTTATTTCTCATTTATTAATGCTTCTTCTGGAAAGAGTTTAATCAAAACTATTATTAAACATTTATTTTAATAAGAAAAAGTTTAACATTACATATGTTGAAATAAGAGAAAACATGGAGATGTTGTTGAAAATTTTCAATAAATATTTAGTTTGGCCCACGACTTAGTCCAAGTTTTTAATTTTGGCCCTTTGTGAATTTGAGTTTGACACCCCTGGTATAGAGGGACAAGATCCTCTTCGTTTCTTTAAAGACTGGATTCCACAAATATTAGGGCAAGAATTTTTCACTGGGGGATTGGTATTGGAAAGAGCCCATAGAACTTTAGGTAGAACACCCTCAGCTGGTCAACCACTGGGACCAGTAAGGATTCGATGTTTGAATTATTTGGACAGAGAAGCAATATTTCGACTTGCAGTACAAAATGCGAGACAACGACAAACCCCATTATTGATTCAGAATAGCAGAGTCTTTTTTTTATCCTGATCTGAGTCAAGATGTCATTCAATGTCGACGTCGATTCAATCCAGTTAAAGAAGTTTTGTGGCGTAAAGGTTATAAGTCTACTTTTCATTACCCTGCAGTGTTGAAGGTGTTTTATGGAGACTATCAATTTCGGTTTATTAAAACTGATCGTGAAGCAATGATTTTGGCTTTTTGCTGATTCATTGCCAGATATAAGAGGACAAAGACGTAGTCCACCATTATCTCCTAAAGAAAAATCTGGTTGCTCTGGAAACGGAAGAAATGGCAGAAATGGGAAAAACAGGAATGGAAAGAGTCTACTTCCTTCTGAAATGGGATCTTCAAGATTAGAATCTTCTGGATGAAAAGAAGAATTTTCTTATTGTGGTTTTTCTTTTGTTATGATATTTTGATGTTATTGACTGTTTGGCTGGGAAGGGAGAGATTTGCACTAAGTTCTTTAATAGTCATTAGCCACTGGTGGGTGACCCACACCCAATTTATGTTTAGGGGATTACTACCTATTGGTAGTTTTTTTTTTGGGGGGGGGATTTTCTTTTTTTTCAGTTTTTAATTTGTGATTTGTTTTCTATTGGAGAGCCTATATACGTGGATTTGAGTTTTTTTATAAAGATATTGATATTTAGTAATAATAGTAGATATGTCAAAGTTGAGGTTTGCTACTTTTAATGTTTGAGGATTAAATAGTCCGATTATGCATAAGTGAGTCTTGGCATATATTAAGAAAATGAATATTGATATTGCCTTTTTACAAGAAACACATGTGAATGTGAAGGAAAGCATGAAATTAAAAAGGGACTGGGTTGGGCATGTATATTCTTCTTCATTTAATTCTAGAGCTAAAGGTGTAGCAATTTTAATACATAAAAAATATCTTTTGAATTACAATCAATGGAGCAAAAGGCAGGATGTATTCTTAAATTGAATTGTAAGATTTTTAGTGAATTTTTGACTTTACTTAATATTTATGCCCCAAATGCAGATGATGAATTATTTATTTCAGATGCATTTTTATTTTTGGGTCAGGCTTATGATAATATTTTAGTTGGTGGTGATTTTAATTGTGTTTTGCAACCATTATTAGATAAATCTCCGAAGAAAGTTAAAAAATCCAAGATGGCAATTTAGGTCCAAGCGTTGATGAAAGATCTTAATTTAGTAGATATTTGGAGATGTCTTAATCCGACAGAGAAAGATTTTTCCTTTTATTCATCTAGACATGAATCGTTTTCAAGGATTGACTTTTTTTAAAGTATCGGCACATTTCCAAGGGAAAATACAACAAGCGGAATCTTAAAATAGGATTATTTCAGATCATTCTCTGTTATATTTACATATGAAACTTCTGAGAAAACTCAAATAGCTTATCGTTGGAGATTTAATACAATGATGTTAAAACTATGGAATTTATTGTTTTTTGAAAAAAAATAATTTTTTTTAAAGAAAATTCTAATTCTGTTCAAAGTAAATTTGTATTATGGGATGCTATGAAACCCTATTTTGGAGGACAAATAATTAATTATACTTCTAAAATAAAAAAAAAGAATCGATTAAATCAGAATCTTGAATTAGAGAAACAGATCGATGAGTTAGAAAAGGAATTTCAGAAAGTTGCTACAGAAGATCAGAAAATAGAATTATCTAGGCTGAAAATGAAATATAATACTTTGCAATCTTATCAATTTGAATGTGTGATTAATAGAGCTAAACAATGGGATTACGAATGGGGAGAGAAAGCACATAAGGTATTGGCATGGCAATTAAAGAAAGAACAGATATCGAGGACTATTAATGCTGTTAGATGGAATTCTCTTATTAAATAAACCTCGTGAGATTAATGTTGAATTTTATATAAAGTTATATACATCTGAAGGAAAACAAGAAACTGGATCAATTGATCTTTTTTTTATTACAGTTGAATTTGCCAATATTAGAGGATGGAGATATACAGGAGTTAGAAGAACCATTTACTGATTCAGAAATTAAAATGGCTATGCTGGAAATGCCGAACGGTAAATTGCCTGGTGATGATGGATTTTCAATTGAATTTTATAAATTTTTTAATGATGATTTATCTACAGTGTTTGGGGATGTATTACGTCAAGTTGGAGAACATTATGAATTACCTGAGTCTTTTTCTAGTGCTTTAATTACAGTAATTCCTAAAAAAGATAGAGATCCTTTGAAAGTATCTTCATGTAGACCAATTTCGTTGTTAAATATAGATTATAAAATAATAGCTAAAATATTAGCGAATAGATTGGCTAAATTTTTACCATAGTTGATTCATATTGATCAAACAGGTTTTATAAAGAATAGATATGCTTCAGATAACATTTTGTGCGTGATTAGTTTGATTAAAAGTGAAATAGATATCTTTAGATAAAGCATTTGATAGAGTTGAATTGAATTTTTTCTTTAAAGTTTTGGAGAAATTTAAGTTTGTCAAGGTTGTCCTTTATCACCAGCTTTGTTTGTGTTAGTGATTGAACCTTTAGCACAGTTGATAAGACAAAATACACAGATACAAGGTATGAAAGTTTTAGATGAGGAGTATAAAATTAATTTATTTGCTGATGATGTATTGGTGTATTTAATAATCCCAGCTCAGTCACCTTTGCACTTGAAGGAGTGTTTAATACAATATGGATGTCTTTCTAGTTATAAAGTTAATTGGGAAAAAAGTGAAATATTACCGGTAAGTGAAGGAGATTATTCAGTTTATAAAAATATTATTAATTTGAAGTGGACTGATTATATTAAATATCTGGGTATAATTTTGAATGTTAATTATTAATCTTTATATAAATTAAATTATGCTCCGTTAATGAAAAAAATTAAAACTGATTTGATTAAATGGTAAGATTTACCTATTGATTTAATAGGAAGGATTAAGATGAATATCTTTCTGCATATACAATATTTGTTTCAATCTATTCCATATTTACTTGATAAAAATCTTTTTGAGATTTGAATCAAATGGTTAGGGAGTTTTTATGGAGGGGTAAATTTTTGAGAGTAGCTTTGAATAAATTAACTTGGAAATATGAGTTAGGAGGACTACGTTTACCACATTTTCAAAATTATTATGAAGCAGCCCAACGTAAATTTATTAGTTCATTGATGGATTTGGTACGGCCTCCTAGTTGGGCTAAAATTGAGATAGCAAGTATTTCTGAATTTGAAATACATCAATTTTTGTTTAGGTGGAATATAAATTTGTTACAACAATATAATGTGCCTATATTAAAACATTTAATGAAGTTATGGATAAAGAAAAATAAAATGACAGGCTCTAGGGGTAAATTATTGGCTTTGACTCCGTTGTATAATAATCAACTTATTTATTTTTCAATACATAATCAAAGTTTATTGCATTGGAGATATAAAGGTGTGAAAAATTTGGGAGATTGATTTAAAGAGGGTAAATTTTTATCTTTTAATCAGATGAGGGAAGATTTTGGTATTGATAAGAACTCTATTTCTTTATTATCAAATTTGTTCTTTAGTAAAATGTATGTTTGGTAGAGATATGATTTTACCTAAAATTACTAAATTTGAGACTTTTCTTATGAAGGTACCAGAGAAGGGTTATATTTCATCTATGTATCAAATATTACAGAATGGTATGGATAAAAAGGGTTGGGATAGATCTAAAATTAAATGGGAAGTGGATATTGGTTTTATTTTTTCTGAAGATGATTGGTTAGATATTTGTTATGATAGTGTAACTAGATTGATAAATGCACGTGATGCAATGATTAATTACATTTTTTACATTAATTATATTTAATACCTGAAAAATTTAAAAAAATTATGGTTTCAATAAATCAGATTTGTGTTTTAGATGTGGTGATATGGTTGGATTTTTTTTTCATGCTGTTTGGTTATGTATACATATACAATCTTTTTGGAAGAAAATTCAATCATTTTTAGAATGCCTGCATAAGATTAAAATAGTTTTAGATCCAACAGTATTTTTATTGGGTAGTTTGCAACCTCTGAAAGGTTTGGGATTAGATATGTTCCAGCTTGCTTTTGTATATTTAGCTTTATCTGTAGCAAAAAAATGTATTGCTAGTATGTGGAAAGATACAAATATGATTGATATGATTGATATCAATAGATTGCATAATGAGATAAAATACTGTTTAGTAATGGAAAAAATTACATATCCTTCGCATGATAATTATAATTTTTTAATCAATAAATGGCTGTTATACTCGGAATATTTACATTTCAATTTATATTCACTGGATTTTAATATGTATTTTTAACTTTTTCTTTAATATTCCTTTTTTTCTTTTTTATGGCTCTCCTTAGGAGGGGGGTGGTTCTTTTCTTTTCTTTTCTTTTATATATTAAAAAAACATTCATTTTCATGTTTAATTGCTGCATATGTCATATATTATTTGTTTTTTGAACAAATAAATAAAGTTTTTAAAAAAATTATGGAAGAAATTACATATAATTTGCATGATAATTATTCATTTTTGTTAATGTGGTTTCCTTATTTGGAATATATGCATTAAGATATACTTTGATTTATTGTAAATATTTTCAGTTTTTCTTTTTATTTATATTTTTGACTCTCCTTAAGAGAACTGGCTGATGGGGTGGGGTTTTTTTTATATACATACAAAATTGTTCTTATTGGAATGTTTGTTGTTTTTTCAATGATTCTTTAAATAAATAATTTTTTTTTAAAAATTCTCCTGGTTAGACAGAATCTTATCTCTTATCCCAGCAAGATCAGGATCATGCTTTGTCTGGCTATTAATCCTTCTCTTGATAACAGCAAAGATGATTCTTAGGTTTGTTCTCAATGCTTGCCTCCACTACAGGATCATCACAGACTTTCTCTACCTCTACCTTTTTTTTTATAGACATGGCTCTTGTAATGGCACATGCAGGGTAGATTTCCAAATCCTTTTCAGACTCATAAACCAATGGGTTACTTGTGAGTTTCACCGCAGGTATGACTTTACCCTCTGTTAAATAATTTCCTAACAAAAGAGAAACAGTCCACCAGCATACTTGATCTTATGCCTATCATAACTGGGCCATTAACTAAATCTGATTTCATCACTATTCTAAGCAAAGGTATAGGCTCTGCTTCATCAATCCCTTTAATTAAATTCACATCTCCACAAAGTTCAAAACATTGCTTAATACAAGCGATTGGCCTGCTCCAGCATCCTGTAGGATTTTAACTGGCACTTGATTGAATCCTTCTTTAGCTGAAATGAAACCTTCAGTCATGAATGGTTTAAAAATATCCCTAACTTTCTCACTCTGAACACAGGCGGTTGGTACCATCCCTTGTGCCCTGTTTTCCTACAATAGTGGTAAATAACACTTGAAATGTTTTCCTTCACCCATTTCTCTTCCCCCCTTCCTTTAACCTTACTTCTAGATTTTCTTTCTACTCTACTTGGATCATCTGCAGTATTGCTTTGAAACATTTTCCCTGATGCCCACTTAGGCTTGTGGGTTAAGGCATATTCCTCTGCGAATTTAGCCAAATTTTACGAAGTTTTTATATTTTTCTCTGCCAAGTACACTTGAACATCATCAGGAACACAAGCTTTAATCTCCTCAATCAGTTTTTTTTCTACTTTCATTGCAGCACACCACCAATCAAAACACTCAAACTTCCTATAAGCAAAATGCATGTAAGATTGGGTTGCTGATTTTTTAAACTCCTGAACTTTTGTCTATAAACCTCTGGAACTAGTTCATAAGATCAGAATATAGACTGCTTTACAAAGTCATAATCTGCTGCTTGTCGTACATTGAGACATGAATACACATGTTGGGCTGTGCCTTTAACAACACTTTGTAGCAGTAGTAACCACTGGTCTGGCGGCCATTCTAGATTTACAGCTACTTTCTCAAAATGCTGAAAATACTGGTCTATTTCAGTTTCCTCAAATAGAGGAACTAATCTCACTTTTCCACTGACCAGAAACCTCCCCTCCTGACCAGCACGTGGGTTTTGGGCTTCTTCCTCTCCTTGGGTTATGGTCTGCCTCAATTTAGCTAGTTTTAGCTCATGTTTCCATTCTTTCTTTCTCTCCTCCCTTGCGGCTACCCTTTCATCCATTTCTGCATGCCTTACTGTTTCCTGTTCAGATTTCTTTCTGCCTCTCTTTTTTCTCTACTTTTCTCAAAGCCAACCTTATTTTGTCTAATGTTTTCTCCTTGGAAAACTGTTCTAATGCAGCCACTTCAAATACCCCATTTCCTACATAGTGCTTAACAATCTTTCAGGCAATTTCCTTTCTTTCATCCTAGTTTTTACTGTAAGAATTTTAACTTCCCAACTATAACCATCAGTTCAGAATTTTTAGCCATTTTTAAATTAAACACTGGTCAGTATTCATAGTTGATTGTTTTTCTGCTGGTGATTTTAACTTCAAGCTGGAGCTTGAGTCAAACTCAGACGACTGATAACTGAGCACAAGTCAATTGCTCTTAAAGCTTCCAAACTGGTTTGATCCTGGATGCTCCCCAAATTATGTTACAAGATCAAACCAGCAACCACAAAGAAGGCATAACACACAGGGGTAAAGATGAACAATTACTTTATTAACAAAATTTCACCTTCAAACTTTAATTCAAAATCCACATTTTTATAACAATGCCCACTGGTTAATATACACATTTTTATAACAGTGTAAAAATGATAAATTTCCCAGCCTATATATAACATATATAATCAAAGTCATATATAATAAAATATTCCCAATCAGCCTACAGAAAAAAATGTAGACACAAAACACATAAGACTGACAAAACTTCAATTGCAATCAAGTAAAGATCGTAAACAAAATGCTGTTTGTTTGGTAAACTGAAGCCAAAAGATCTTTGAGAAAGAGAGTGAACACACAAAATTTGAAGTGGTCTTCTTGTGTCTGGATCCTTGTGGCTGTGTTCAAAATCTTCATTTTTTTAAAAATTCCGAACATTCCAAACTGCCTCTTCGACAATGACTCATGCTTGGGTTTCCTTTCATTCTACAGCCACACATTAGGGTTTGGGTTAGTCCAGAAATTTCTGATAATCTTTTGCACATGCTCAATCTGTCTCTCACTCTCAGTATCCACCTTCACCTTGGCTCTCAAAGGCAAACTGTCACTTTTTAACATAAAACCACACAACACAACTCTGTAACGGTATAAGCACCCTCTTGAAAGGCAATCATGATGCTAACTTGCGTTTTATGCTCCTGGTTATGTGGGGAGGATCTGACCCATTCAGTTAAATCCTCTATGCTTGTGAATGGCCCTTTTAACATTTAATGGTATGCATATAAATGGAGATCACAGATTCAGGGAGACAAATATGACCCATCAGTAACTGCTCTGAGCTGGGAACAAGGTTTTAATGCTCTTTTCAACAACTTTGAATGAACATTTTACGCAGGAGATTCGACCGAGTTGATGACATAATTTGAATCCGGATTTCATGAACCAGAAGAGATGCCAAGCAAAACACAGTGTCAGCATAAAACATAAAAATGCACGTTCTGTCTATTTCCACTACACAATCAATCGAGGGAATGTGAAGAATCAGAACAAGCATGGGGCACACTAACATTGATTCCATAGATCTTGAGATCTAGCAGAAGGTGTCTCGATATGCCCAAGATTTGAATCAGAGGTAGCTCACATGTAGCTTGTTCCTATCTCACCACTCCAGTGCAATCTCAGCCTATAGATCTGTTGTTCTGGACGCTTCAATTTCTCCATGCTTTAACATAAATTCCGCTGGGTTCATTTATCACTTCTTGTTTCTCAGGTATTCACAGTTTAAATATGAATTCGTTATTGTAAATTGCCTCATGTATTTATAATGTGGAAAATAGTCCTTGCAATGTAAGGAAATAAAACAATATAAGGTATGATAAGATTGGATGGTCAATTCGTTCTGGATACCGAAGGACATAATTCCATGCTGGATCCTTCCATGGTTTTCTCTATTATTTCCAATGAGGCAGAGTAATATGCCTGCAGGATGGCATCTTCATGTTGCCACAATAATGTGCAATGATTGTTTTGCTTCATTGCTCATGAATCATATTTTGTCTCCTTTTTTCTCTCTCTCCACTTAACCGATTCATCCTTCTGCTCCTTTATCGCAAGAAGTGTCGACTCAGCAAGTGTTACCTGGTGGCCATGGCAACGGCGGATCTGCTGTTCATTATCCTTGATCTGATCCTGAAACAGATTCCTATAGGTTACCATAAAAATTTTAGAGGTAATTGTGATATCAGGCTGTGCAACATCCACGCAGTCCCCCTCTACATGGCTCTGTCTGGTTCACTGTCGCTTTCACATTTGACCTATATGTGGTAATTTGTTGCCAGAAACTAAAAGCTAAACACTGCACCGAGAGAACTGCAGCAATGGTGACAGGGACACTGACCGCATTGTTTAGTGCATTTTAGTATTTTCTGTCCTCAGTTCACTATACATTTCTGAGGGTGCCCTGGTTCTGTGCAATGACCCTTACCGTTATATTTTCGCCAGTCTGGGCTGCCATTGAGTTCTTCCATTACGGCATCACCCCATGTGTTCTGTTCATTCTCATTCTGGTGTTCAATGCAATCACTTTCTGTCACATTCTGGTCATGATCAGAACTCGCAAAAAGCTTCGGGAACAGGTCACGAAGAAGAGCCAGAATTACCCAGAAGCGAAGAGTAGGAAACAGTCCATCACTTTACTCTTTCTGATCTCAGGGAACTTCATCCTGCTGTGGTCTCTGTTCGTGGTGTCCACGATGGACACTCGAATTATTCTTCCAGAGACAACAGGCGACAAAGAAATGTCACTGATCTTGACGGAACTTTGATTTATGCAGCAGCTGTTGAGCTACTACACAAATACTTGTATTTTTGCCGTGACACAGTGGAAGTTCAGAGAAGAGATCAAAGATAGGGTGAAATATGTACCTAACATGGTCAAAAGAAAATTGGAGTTCATTACTGAACAAGTACACATCTCACATTACAACCGCTATGTTAGTCTCCGACCTGCTGGGAAACTGGGCCAGAGGATGAGATTGATTTGCATTACAACTTATAAATCCAGGTAAACCCATTTAAAACATAAAGATTTAATTATATTTTTTTGGTACCACGTTGTGAATAATCGCACCTTCTGCAAGAACTTTGTGATTGCGATGTCAGATTTAATTGACAAGAGTGATCCTGAGAATCATAGGAGATCACAGAGAAGGAGACATTTCACAAGGAAGCACTCAATCAGGAGCTGCTGCTGATTAGAGCAGTGCGGGCACAATCTAACCGTAACAACTTTGCATTACTTTGCACCGTCACCGGGCCATTCAATCCAATCCTCTGACGTTCTCGCGACTGCAAGCATTTTTCCGGGTGTTCCACCTTCCTGCCTAATCTCAACATTGTATGGGTTGGAAGAGTAAATTGCTTCCCTTAAATTACCTCACTCGTGAAGAATCCGGCGGGTGAATCCCGCGTCTGGGTTTCATCCAGTTTCTCCGATTTCCGCCCACCATTCAAAGCGTGCAGAGGGTGTAGGTTAATTGCGTGCATTTGGGCGGCAAGGGCTCGAAGACCAGCAGGGGTTGCTATCATGATGCATCTAAGAGAGTAAATGTTTAATAAATAAATAGCATTAATAGCGGGATAGCTTAAGACTGTCGAGAAGAGGAGAAAATCGATTACGAAATTCACAGCAGCAAGGAAGATTTTTTTCAACTTGAATCTTTAAGTCATCTAGATAATGTCAATCGCGGAATATAGATTGAATACTTTTCCAGATAAAATTGTCATTTGGTGTTATGTACATTGAGTCAGTTTAGAATATTGTGTACCAGGGAGAGTCTGGTATTTGGAACATGGCTAACCTCGAGTCCTTCAGAAGTAGGTAGCTTAGGGAATCAGCAGAACCAGCAAAAATGTAAGAGGGTTGAAGAAACAATATGGAAATGCAATCATAAATTAAGACATAAATGGAAGGTAGATTTAAGTAAGCAAATAGATGAACGTAGATGGATTTAGATATGTAGAGAGAGTATGAAAAGTACAATAAATGTGAGATTTATTCAAATTTATGTTTTTTGTGGACAAGACGGTGGTACTTTTTCGCATTCTACTTGGCAATGTTCCACAATTAAATCTTTTAGGCTTGAGTTGGGTAATTTATTAGAACGAATAACTGATGGAAGATACCCACAGGATCCAATGTTACTTTTATGGGAGATGTTAGACGGATTAAACCTAAATTAAAATTGAATATATTGCAAGTAAAATTTGTTCTCATTGCCTTGGCAATAGCTCTATCGCTGTATCTTGGAAGTCGGATATTTCATGTGCTCATGGAGAGATGGCATGCAGGTTTGAATTCCACTTGAGAAAACTACTCATAATTTAAGAGATAAATATCATAAATTTTGTGAAATATTGTGCCCATATTTACGTTTTAAAATTTAAATGAATCTCGAACATACCCTTTCTCTTATAGATCTCTATAAATATTTATATGTTTAAAAGTATCGGAAAGTGAAGTCTCCTGTTGTGGTTTCCTTTACCTCTTCTTTTCCCTTTCCTTCTTATTTTCAGTTTGTAGGGGATTGGAGGAGGGGGTGAGGGATTTATTGGTTTTCCTTTCTTTTGCATTTCCTTCCTTTCCTTTCACTTTTAAAAAAATAAAATACCACATGTATTTACGTTTGAAATATTGTTATATGATTTTATATAAAAATAAAGTATATATATCTAGTAATAACCATATAAACTGTAACTAATCCGCAGACGATTAGGAGGACGCTTTTCTCTGTAAGTTTATACTTTTTCAGGAGAGATAAAATTGCGACGGTGAGGATCAGAAAAGATAGATAAACCTGTATAAATCAGCAAACTTAGATAAAATAAGAAAATAGTTAGAAAATCTAAGTCGGTTAATGAAGAGCTCGAGAAAAAATTCACATCGTGGAAGGGAGGAGGAGACCAACGCTGGATCTGCCCAGATGCCGGAGAAAACGACGCTGGCGCGCGAGCAACGGAGCCCCTGGCGGGAAAAGTGCTCACCAGAAGAGTGGAGAGAGGGCAGCCTGGGACCCAGGTGATAAGGAGAGGGGGCCGGACTAAGGCAGCGTGACTGCTATTGGGCACGGGAAATTCTAGGGCCTGAAGCCGGGGCATTAGAGGCGATGGCGGCGACGTTAGCGGCCACGCCAGGAAGAAAAGAAAAGCAGAAGGCTTGCCAGGTAAGGCCGATTGAACCGGCGTATTTGAAGAGGTCGGTTCCAATGTGTCCGAGGGCGTTCTACGCTTTTGACATGGTGGACTCCAGGAGCAACGCGTCCAGTGAGGAGTCAATGGGAAAGTCGCTTCGAGTGGCGGTCTGGAGTCAGAAAGGGGGATGAGGAAAAGGAGATGGAAGTGCAGGGGAGGGAAGGAGCGGGGGGGGGGGGGGGGGCGGGAAAGAGGCCAAAGACAGACAAAGGAGGCAGAGGATCTGATGCCTTTTGCCAAAGAAATACCAGAGGCCATTGGCCAAATAAAATACATTTTGAAGACAGCGGTGGCAGGGTAGAAGGCAATCTACACTGCTACTGAAAGAACACACAACCAGGTGGGTTGAGCTCCGTGAGCAGAAACGATTTATTGCAGGCTGCTGACGGCACCATATTGGCCGGCTGCCCCGCCATGTGGATTACAAGCAGGCTGGTTCTCCTGCCTAGTGGTGTGCTGCCACACAGCACCCCCCCTCCCCCCGAACCAAAGTCCTTCTTAGCTGGACGGCCTCGCTTCTTGGGCCGGGCCAAGTGGGGTCGAGGTGTGCTGGCATCAGCCTGTCCACAGTAAACAGTTCCCGCCTGCCGCCGATGTCTAGTGTGAACGTAGACCCTGAATACTGGTTAACCTTGTACAGCCCCTCATAAGGTCTCTGCAGAGGTGCTGTGGGCGGGCTCCCGCCGAATAAAAATGTACTCTGCAGAAAGCAGCGCTGGGCATGTGAGATGGTTGTGTGCCATGTCTGGGCGGAGGTGGGGGTGCGAAGGAGTCCAAGTGGGCCCGGAACTTACCAGGGTGCCAGCGGTGTGCCTTAGACCAGCTCAGCTGATTACACCTGGCATGGAGTGGATGCCCAAGGCAGTTCATCCACCCAGTCAGGACAGTGAAGCGGGCCATAAGTGCTGACTTAAGGTGGTGGTGCAGACGCTCAACCATTGGCCTGTGGGTGATAGGCTGTGGTATGGTATAGCTTGATCCCCAACCTGTTGGTGAGCTGTGCCCAGAGCACAAATGTGAACTGGGCACCCCGATCGCTGGTGAGGTGATTTGGAACACCAAACCGGGTGACCCAACTGTGCAACAGCGTTCGGGAGCAGGAATCCTTGGAAACATCCAGCATTAGGATCGCCTCTGGCCACAAGTGGTGCAGTCCACCACTGTGAACAGGTAGCGGTTGCCCCGGGAAATGGGTAAGGGCCCCAACTATGTCCACATGAATGTGGCTGAACCATTCCCGGATGTGCTCAATCGAACTCTTCTACGGGCACCCTCATGTGCCTGTATACCTTGGACATTTGGCAATGGGTGCATGCTCTGCCACCATCCGGAGTACTTCCACCGTTCAGAGTTGGGAGGTCTCTGAACTGCAGGCCCGTGATGGCAGTCCTGAATGCTCACGTCTCCTCATCAGACATCTGGTCCCGGGTGAGCTGGTCTAAGTCTAGGCCGGGCTTCAGCATGCAGATGGCCAGTTGCAAGAGTGCATCAGTGACCACGTTGTCCTTCCCCACCTTATGCTAAATGTCAGTGGTAAACTCTGAGACGAAGGAAAGGTGATTCTGCTGGCGGGATGACCAGGGGTTGTTCACCATTGCGAATGCCTGGGTGAGGGGTTTGTGGTCAGTGAAGATGGTAAAAGTCCTCCTCTCCAAGAAATAGTGGAAATACCGCACCATCAGGTACATGTCCAGTAACTTATGGTCAAAAGCACTATACTTGCGCTCTAGCGGGTGGAGAAGCCGGCTGAAGAATGCCAGTGGCTTCCATTGTCCTTTCACCTGCTGCTTCAGGAAGGCGCTGACGGCTGTGGCAGAGGCATCGATGGAGAGCGCCATATGCAGGTTGGTGTGTGGGTGGGCGAGCATGGTAGCCTTCGTGAGGGCATCCTTGGTGGCCTCGAATCCACTGCAGGCCTCTGGGGTCCAGATGAGCGATTTGTGCTTGGCTGCAATGAGGGTGAATAGCGGCTGCATGATGCATGCAGCTCCCAAGATGAATTGGTTGTAGAAGTTGACCATACCCACAAACTCCTGCAGCCCCTTGAGATTGTCCAGATGTGGGAACTCCTTGACAGCGGCAACTTTCGTAGTGGTGGGCGTGGCTCCCTCCACCATGATGTTATGGCCCAGGAACTGTATGGACTCTTGCAAACTGGCACTTGGCTGGGTTGATGGCGAGGCCGAAGTCGGCCAGCCAGGAGAAGGTGCGCAGGTGGGCCTTGTGTTGCGCCTGATCCCTGCTGGCAACGAGGATGTCAGCTAAGTAAATGAAGACAAAATCCAGGTCCCTGCCCAGTGAGTCCATGAGGCGCTGAAGGTCTGAGCAGCGTTTTTGAGCCCAAACGGCTTGCGAAGGAATTCGAACAAGTCGAAGGGGGTGTTGATGGCCATCTTGGGTATCTCCTCAGGGTGCACAGGGATTCAGTGATACCTGCACACCATGTCAACCTTGGAGAAAACCCTCGCACCATGCAGGTTGGCCGTAAAGTCCTATATGTGAGGGATGGGGTAACGGTCAGGAACTGTCACCTCGTTGAGCCGTCGATAGTCTCCGCAGGTGCACCAGCCGCCAAAGGCTCTTGGGACCAGGTGGAGCGGTGAGGTCCATGGGCTGTCGGACTGCCGAATGATCCCCAGCCAACAGATGTGAAAACTCCTCCTTTGCCACTTGGAGCTTGTCAGGCGGGAGCTGGCATACCTTGGCGTGAACCGGTAGGCCCTGGGTGGGGATGTGGTGGAACACCCCATGGCGTGGTGAGGCAGTGGAGAACTGTGGCTTGGGGAGGGTCGAAAATTCATCCAGGATTCACTGGAACTTGTCTCTGGGCGTGCTGATCATAGCTGTCTGTGGCTGCTCTGTGGAAGAAGCATCTACCCTGAATGTCCACCAGAAGCCCGTGGGCGAGGAGGAAGTTGGCATCCGGGAAGGGACGAGACAAGATGATGATCCTCCACGAGAACTTTCATTGGCCCATCTGGAAGTGGACTGTCATGTCTCCATACGTCCGGATCTCTGTTGCATTGGTCGCACGGAGGGGAGGTCCTCGAGTTCAGTTCCTGGACTCAATGACCGTAGCTGGGATGATGCTGATCTGGGCCCCAGTGTCGATGAGGAACCGCTGGCCACTGACTGAGTCCCGTAGGTAGAGGAGGCTGTGTCCTTGGCTAGCAGCTGCAGCCATTAACAGCAGCTGGCCTGCTCATTTCCCTGGAACAAGCAGGGTTAACAACACGTCTGAGCCTTGGCTCCCCAGCGGTGGTGGTAGAAACAGAGAACTGGAGCGGATGCCGTGCACCTGGTTATGCTCTTGGTGGCACCTGCAGTGGCCAGATGCTCTACTGCAGCACTAGGGGCGGGCTTGGTGTAGTCATGCCCATGCCTTGTGACCTGCAGGACTGCCAAGCACTCCTGGAATCGCTCAAGCCATAGGTTTTGGGCCTTCTGGGCGACCTTCTTTGGGTCGGTAAAGCTCTCTTGGGTCAGTAACGGCCAGATGCTGAAGGAAAATGCGCTAGAAGAGTGGGCAGTTGGTATGATCACCCATGAGTGGAAAATCTTGTCCATCAACTCCATCAGTGACATGTCACCCAAGGTGTTGATGTGCAGCATCCGAACGGCACACTGGCGCCTGTATAGTCCAAGGGATCCAGTGAGCACTCGCTTGATGGTATCGTATTTGTCTTCGGTGGGTGGGTACTGAACGAGGTGCAGCACAAGTTTGGCAGTGGCCTGGTCCAGGTCGGTGACCACATGGTAGAATTTGGTCATGTTGGATGAAATCTGGCGGAGGTGAAACTGCTCCTCTGTGTGGCTGAACCAGGTCTCCGGTTCCTGAATCCAGAATTCAGGCAGCTTGACGGCTTTAGCACTGATCCCAGGTTCGCTCATGATGGGGTCAAAGACGTTTGAACCAGTCGGGGTTACCAATTGTAGCAGCAGCTACACTGCTACTGAAAGAACACACAACCAGATGGGTTCAGATCAGTGAGCAGAACTGATTTATTGCAGGCTGCTGGGCTGGACTTGTACTCCCAGCCCGGACCTGGCTGAGAACCGTGCAAGGAAGCACTGACATCACCCGGGCATCACATGATCCCCCAGAGTGGGCTTCTGAGCCCTGTGCTGAGAAGATGGGTTAACACCCTGATGGCGCCATTTTGGCCAGCTGCGCTGCCGCGTGGATTACAAGCAGGGCCAGTTCACCTGCCTAGTGGTGTGCCATCACAAAAGGTTGAATAACAACGCAAGGGGTATGGTAAATGGAGTGGGTGGAGGAAATATTAGATAGGAGGAAGAATGAAATTGATGCGTGGAGCAAGGATGTGGGAGAAGAGAGACACCTTAGAAAACATCATCAGGTAAAGATCAATGAAGATTTTGGAGGTGAAGGAAGGTACGGAGTGGAGAGACATGGCCGAGTTCCTGATAAAGTGCACCTCAGATATACTGGGGAGGGAACAGTATGGGGAAAAAAAAAACTAGTAATAGATTGTGCCCACCAGCCCCTCACTATTCTAGTAATGCTCCTTCAATGTCAGGAGTGAGAGAGGATTATATGGGTGGCGACTGTGGTGTGAAGGCATGAGGTGGAGGAACAAATTTGTAAGGAGATAGCATATATGTGTAATAAACATAAGGTAGTGATCATGGGAGATTTTAACTTCCCTCACATTGATTGGGATACCCATACAGTAAGAGGGCTGGATGGGTTTGTCAAAGATGTATAAGATAGTTTTCTTAATCAATACGTGGAGGACTGACTCAGGATGGTATAATACTAGATCTCCTGTTAGGGAATGAGATAGATCAGGTGTCTGAACAAATTTCGTCTAGTGATCACAACTCTATTGGTTTTAGGGAAGAGCAAAGAAGGGCCTTAAGTTGATGTTGTGGATTAGAGAAAAGCAAATTTTGAAGGAATAAGAATGGATTTGTGGAGTATTGAGTGGGACATGATTTTTTGAGGAAAGGATGTAAATGAAAAATGGAGAATATTCAAAGAAGAAATTTTGAGAGTACAGAGTAGATATGTCCCAGTGAGGATCAAAGGAAAGGCGGGAAGTCTTTCGTGGAATATTAGAAATTTGGTTAGGCGAAAGAGGGAGGTGTATACGAGGTATAAACAGCAGGGTGCTGAGAAATTGAAAGAGTGTAGAAAAAATTCTAAGAAAGAAATTAGAAAGGCCAAAAAGAGGCATGAAGAGGCTTTGGCAGGCAGAGTAAGAATAAATCCAAAGGGTTTCTATAGGTACATTAAAAGTAAAAGATTAGTGTGGGATAAAATTGGACCCCCTGTAGATAGGGAGGGTAGGCTATGTGAGAAGTCAGAGGAGATGGGGGAAATTTTAAATGATTTCTTTTCCTCGGTATTCACTGGGGAAAAAATATTGTACCAGTTGAAGTAAAGGAAAATAGTGGGGAGGTCATGAATCATGTAAGGATAACTGAGGAGGTAGTGATGGCAGTGTTAAAAATAATAAAGGTGGACAAATCTCTGGGTCCGGACAAAGTATTCCCAAGGACACTCAGGGAGGCTAGTGTACAGATAGTGGGGCCATTAACAGTAATATTTAGGATGTCACTGGTCACAGGGGTAGTGCCAGAGGATTGGAGGGTGGCTCATGTTGTTCCACTGTTTAAGAAAGGGTCCAAATGTAAGCCTGGAAATTATAGACCTGTGAGTCTGACATCTGTGGTGGGTAATTTGATGGAAAGTGTTCTGAGGGATGGCATTTACAAATATTTGGATGAACAGTCAGCATGGTTTTGTTAGGGGTAGATCATGCTTAGCAAACCTTAGAGTTTTTCGAGGGGGTTACAAAAAAGATTAATGAAGGGAAGGCTGTGGATGTTGTCTATTTGGACTTTAATAAAGCTTTTGACAAAGTTCCCCACAGGAGGTTAGGTAAAAAGGTGGAGGCATTAGGTATAAATAAGGAAGTAGTGAAATGGATTCAGCAATGGTTGGATGGGAGGTGTCAGAGAGTAGTGGTAGAAAATTGTTTGTCAAATTGGAGGCCGGTGACTAGTGGAGTTCCTCAGGGATTGGTCCTGGGTCCACGATTGTTTGTTATGTATATTAACAATCTGGAAGTAGGGGTGGAGAATTGGATAAGCAAGTTTGCAGATGGTACAAAGATTGGTGGTATTATGGACAGCGAGGAAGATTACCATAGCTTAAAAAGAGATATAGGAAAGCTAGAGGTGTGGGCTGAGAAATGGCTGATGGAATTTAATACGGATAAGTGTGAAGTGTTGCAATTTGGAAAGGAAAATCTAAATAGGTCGTGCAGAGCAACAAAGGGATTTAGGAGTTATGTTAAACAGTACCCTCAAAGTTGATATTCAGGTAGATAGAGTGTTAAAGAAGCCATTTGGAATGTTGGCCTTTGTCAGTCTCTGGCTTTACCCTACCCTTAATTTGGTCTATGTGTCGTCTGAGTCCAGCGTGCTCGTTGAATGATAGGAGACGGTATTCGGTTTCACAATCAGTTTATTACATAGCACAATAATAAAGCTTAACAGAGCTCTGGTTCACTCATTAGTTCATAGGTCACCTGCTCAGTGAGCTATTTCCCAAGACTGTCTCCTACTGTCGAGTCTCTTCTGTTTATATAGATCAGCCTTGTTACATTGACCAAGAGTTGGCTTTCTTTGATAGACTCTGCATAAGATTTATCTCAAGCAATTTCCTGCTCTGCAATTATCTATGGTGTAGACCTCCTATCTTAATCCCTAAGGCCAGAACATCCTGTTGTTTTGATCAGAAGTTAATTCATACCCCAGATATTTCTAATTATTTCTTTGTTGTCGTCTGGCCATAGTCTTCTGTTCTAATCAACACCTCCCATGTACCCTTATGACTCATCATTCCTACTAAATTGGTTTATCCATTTTATTTGTCTCTGACATTCTCAGTCATGGTATTCTTATCACTTATCCTTGCAATACACTTATCTTCCTGTCACTGGCCTGTTTCAGAATAAATCAGTGTCCCAATGGTTCCTCCAACCTCATCCTGTCTAACTTCTCCTATCTGCTATCCCGTTACTCCCATGTGGGCTTTTGATGTTTTCTCTCTGGACTTGTGCTTTTCAATTAGCAGTTTAGGGTAAACTTGCGGATGAAAGTATTTTCTCTCTTTGTATTTGGAGTCAGCAAATTCTACACATACTATAATCAGCCAACTTTTCTACATACTTCTGTTATTTAATTGCATTAATATTTCCCCTAAACAGTATAATTGAAGTACATAGTAAATTGCTACATAGTAATGGATTAATGAATGCATAATGAATAGTACATAGGCATATTTTCCATGATTGCAACCCTTTGGTCTCAACAAGTCCCCCTTTTGGTCTCATTTTCATGAGACCAACCAATTAAACTTCTCCCTTGTATTTTAAAGCGAGTAACTCTGATCAAATTCCTACCAACTTAATAAGATCCTCTACTTCAGCAATCAAACCTGTTACTGTGGCAATCAGCCTTCTAACTCTAATTCCCAATATAAATGTTATTATAATTAAAAGGATAGGAATAATTCCTAAGATTACCAAATGGTGTATAGCTAATCTAAAAACAGCTGATGCTTTTGGGGACCATCCATAAAATATGTCCCACCAATGATGGACAGTGAGGGAAGTGACTTTGTCAGCGATACACACCAGCTGGCTTTCCTTATAACTCATTTCAAGTACAATCTGATTCAGTTCTCTTCCTTCACGGGCAAAAGCTTGGGTGATTTCTTTATTGGCTATCACTAGGTCATGCAGCCTAGTCAGAGTAATCACCGGAGGCACAGGATCTATGGAATGAACTGTCATATAGTGTTTTACCTGTGTCCAATGTCCAAATTTATATGTCTTTTCCATCCTAGGATCAAATAAAATGTTTACTCCTTTTACACATTTATTTATCGGGGGTTTGTGGAGAATACCACCTAGATATATTAGCCATGTTCTCGACACACAGACGTGTTGCGCTCCAATTTTGGATATAACAGTGTCATTTGAGGGTCTCAGTTCCCACTGGCAAGTGCCTACTGAGTGCTCCATAGAACATGGCTCATAAACGGCTGTCTGATATGGACATACCATCCCAAATGGCCAGTGGACACAACCCTTAGCAAAATGGGTCCTATTCTGAACATCTACCCACTTTCCTTGAAATATTGGATACCAAAAATTATTCCCAAACTGGGGCAGTATCCTTTACTGACACCAAATCTGAGCATTTGTAGCACTAATCACCTCAATAGTAATGTTGCATCCTTTCTTATCACAGCGAGTATATTTAGGACGAGGTCCGACCGTCAAATTCAAAGTTTCATCCCTTTGCTTAATCCCCAACATTTGCTCCCAGGTCTGCAAGTGAAAGGAAATAACCTTTCGCTCTAATTCTGCCCATAACAGTTGCCTCACTACTCTTTTCATCATCCAATAAGTATAATTCCTATTCAGACTTGTCTGCTCCTTTATCACTTTCTCCAATTCCTTCTCTATTTGCGAATTCTGCTTCCATGTCATAACGTCCATGAGATAGTTCGACAGCTGTGCATACTGCAATCTCTTATCCCACACATTCCGCAGCTTTATTCCTTCACCAACCAATCCTCCCACAGTCTGCACTTTATCCTGCAGTGTCTATATGTCCATGGAGTTTAGAGCCCCTGTACCTGTTCCAACACAGCCTAACACCGTTCCCAACAAGTCCCTTTTATTTCTAAGTTTGTAAAATGTTTTTTCCAAACTCATTTCTATCTCAGTTACTTTGCAGATTCCTGAAGTCTGAGTTTCATATTTTATTTGAACTGTTACATTTAACACCTGGGGGGGATCTAACTACTGGAGTACAAGTGGTAAGCATACATCTCAAATGTCCCATATTAGTTTCTTCCTGATGTGCCAACCTGACCAGCCATCATACCACCATTCCTGATCTCCCACTCATTTCAGTGTTGTTTTTACAGCCATACCATTCGGTCCCATTTAGCACAATGGTATGCCTATCACTGTCAATCGAGTCTTCCTTCTTCTTTGACCACTCCCTTAGCCATTGCTTATTCTCATATTGGGAAGAGTTAATGTTGACTTCACAAAACATTGTCACTCCTGGTTCCCATTCTATCGTCAGGTTAACTGATTCCCCCTTACTCAGAGTAATTTCAGCATACCATCGATGGGATGATACCCCACATCCCTCACATACGATAGTTCTATACCCAATCATGCATCTTTTTCCAGCTGTGCACATAAAATTCCCCTGTTTCCAATTCCCATTTGGTTTTTTTCCACCCAATTATTGAAGTGTGCCGGTCCAATGTTGGTGGCAGCATCGCTGCTATTGTCAGAACCAATGGTATTACAATCAATCGCGTCATTCTGTCAACTTCAATATAGATATGTCACTTCAAATACTGATATACAATAACAGTAATCCAAGTCTCTTTAAAGGGACCTGTAAAAATTCTTAGTCCATAGTTTCTTCACAGGGTCTCAGTCATCTCTGTTCGAATCTGTTCCAGTGTCTGTGTAGGTGGGTCCATTGCTGCACACTGACTCCAGTGATACCAAGTCTCTCCTTTCCTTTGTAGTCAAACTGAGTTGGACGTTCTTTCCACCACTCTGTAGGGCCCAGTTCACCTGGGCTCCAAGCACTTTCTTTTGATCACCTTCAGCAGAACCCACTCAGCAATGGATGGTATCGGTGTTTCACATTTTTGTTTGGTACTTGCAACCTGTTGTGAAAAAGCTGATACCAGAGCCATTAGTTTATCATAAAAAAGCTTACATCTCATGGGGCTTACCTCTTCCTTCGTGGTCTGAATCCCTGCTCTAGGTCCCGGAAACTGGTGCCCCGTTTGTAGTTCATATGGAGTAAATCCTGTCACAGAACTTACCGATCTCCTTATTGACATCAAGGCCAGGGGCAACGCATCCACCCAATTTAATTTGATCCATGCCTGCACTTTCCCGATCTTACCTTTTATTGTTTGGTTCATCCTCTCCACTTTCCCTTGGGATTGTGGATGATACACCGTTCCAAAGGCGTGTTTTAATCTCAACACCACTTCAGCTCCTGTAAATCTTTACTCTTAAAATGTGTTCCATTATCTGACCTAATCTTCCCAGGAAATCTGTGTATAGGAATATACTGGTTGATTAGGAACTTAATTACCGTCTTTGCATCTTCTCTTTTGGCAGGAATTGCCTCCGGCCAACCTGTATACATAACTACTGCTACTAAGAGGTATCAGTATCCCCTTACCCTCTCAATCATATCCGTGTAATCAATTACAATTTCCTGCCCTGGTAATCTAGGCAATGGAAACTGTTCCTCATGAGGTTTCACAGTCACCCTGACATTATATGTCGTACATACCTTACACTCTGATATGATTCTCCACCATCGCCGGCAGGAAGGGTTGCCACCAATGTATCAAATACCTTATCACCTGTTTCTTCCAGCAGTGGGTTAACCCATGTGTCTCCTCCATGAGGGGTTTCATGAGTCCAGATGGTAATACTGGCCTACCGTCTATTCATCTCCACAGTCCTTGATCTTCGGTTTCCCCCCTTTCTTTCCATACCATCATTTCCTGGGGAGACACCTTCGCTTGTTCCTGACAAAGTGGCAATAAGTCATGTGCCGTTCTCTCTGCCTGCATCATAATAAACTGAGGGCTGTACCCTGCTGCCCTTTTTGCAGCCGTATCTGCTTCCTGATTTTCCTGAGCTACCATCGTATCTGTTTTATCATGGCCCTTACATTTAATAACTGCTACTGCCTTTGGTTTCGAGAGGGCCTCAGCCAATTTCCTAACATCCTTCTTGTGTTTAATTGGGGTCCTTGCTGCTGTTAAAAACCCACTTCTAATCCATTGACTAAGCTCAACCTGTATTGTCCCTACCACATATGCCGAATATATATATATATATATACATATATTTACCTCCTTTCCTTCTGCCCATTCTAATGCCGCTATCATTCCCTATAGTTCGGCCACTTGCACTGACTCCTTTCCTCTTACTGTCCCTGTAATAATTTCTTCAAATCCTTCTGTAGTTTTACGTACTACTGCATAGATGGCTTTTAATCCATCCGTGGGGTGTCTGTAACAACACCATCTGTAAATAAGGTTTTGTCTGCTTCTCTCAGGGGTGTAGCCTGTAAATCAGGTCTTATTTTAATATCCCTTAGTACCCTCTTTTCACAACAGTGTGGTTCTCCCTCTCCCATATTGTCTGCCATGTTAATGCCTTCATGGGTAAACGTAATATTTGGAGCATTCAAGATCTTCTCCAGTCTTGCTTGCCTCAGTGACATCATTGTAAATGCTGTCAAGTTCACAAATGCCACAATACTGTGTGTTAATACTGTCAAGGCATGTCCCATCACTATGTGTGCCAGCTTTTGTAAAATGTTTGCTACCCCCGCCGCATGTGGTGTCTGTCTTCAGTCGGATCCAGTGTGATACTCAGGTACATAAGCACACATTTTCCACCCCCTTTTTTCTGAAAAAGGACACCATTAATTGTGTGTGCTTTTTCAGAAACCTCCAAAAGAAAGGGTGTCTATAATTTGGAATCGCCAAATCTATGGCAGTTGTAAGAGCTTGCTTAAGTAGAATAAAACTCATCTCAGCCTGTGCAGTCCAATCAAGTGTAGCCCCCAGATTCCTCATCCCCTGCTCATTTACCAAAGTTTGCAGTGGATGTGTCAACTCACCATACGATGGGATAAATTGCCTACTATAACCCGTCAAACCCAAAAATGAAAGCATCTCATAACTTAAGACAGTTAAGTCTTTGGTGCTGGATGATGTAGTATCGCTGTTCGATGCACAGGGGATAGTTCTGTACCTTTCCCTGAGACCATTCTTCCTAAAAAGGAGACCACTTTTCTGCAACGTTGCAACTTTAAACAAGAGACCTTAAAACCTGCCTTGAACAGCTGCATTAGCAGTAGCCTTGTGGCCTCCAAACAGAAGACATGATCAGGTGCTGCCAATAAGATGTCATCTACGTACTGGATCAGATCTACCCCACCTGGCAGTACTAGCCCCCCCCCCCCCCCAGTTGTTCTTTCAAAACCTGATTGAAAATCCCTGGGGATAAGATAAAGCCCTGCGGGAGTTGAGTGTAATGTAACTTTATACCTCTATACACAAAGGAAAACACATCTCTAAATTGCTCAGCCAGAGGTAAGCAAAAGAAAGCATTTGCTAAATCTATACAAGAGAACCACTTGTGGTCAGGGGTTAAAGCAGTCATGGCAGTATATGGGTTTGGTACCGGAACTGTGGGTGTGCGCACAAAACTATTGATGCACCTTAAATCATGGGCCATCTGATATTTGCCCGTGTCCTGTTTCGGAACAGGTAAGATGGGCGTATTCCAACTCGAACACGAATGCTCCAACACCCCTGAATACATTAGGCCATCAGTGGTATCTGCCAGACCCGCCTCAGCCTCGAGTTTATGGGGATACTATGTCTGCCAAATGGGAGACGTTCAAAGGTTATGAGATCAACCCGCTGGCAAAAACCCACATCTGCTGATCCCAAAGGTCCTCAGGGAGAGAATCTAACATAGGGGCAGAGTTGGGATGATCTATCCTTTCTCTACCATGAAAGCATTCAATCAGTCTATGCTCAAGGAGGACCCGATCATTTGAAGGGTACAAAATCCTGTACGCCTGACCAGATGGAGAAAACTGCACTGTTGGTATTTGAATATCAGACCAGCCCTCAAGGACATCAAGATCTGACACATGGTCCCAAATCCTTCACCTGGTGATTAGTGCCAATTGCAAGAGTGACATGAGGGATAGCCTCTCAAGCTGCTCAGATGTCAGTGCAACTGTAGCGGCCGCTCCCTCCTTTCCTAACACTATGTAGTCCGAATTAATTTCCCATTGCATGCCCTCTACCTCTTCATAAAAGGCATGCTGATAAATCTCATCCCCATCTCTATCGTAAATGAGTGTAACATGTCCAAGGGAGGGGTATACGGGTGTAACGTCTGGATCCATGGCTTCCATTGATTGTAAAGCATTAGGAGTCCTCCCCTCTGTGGATCCTCCGGTTCCAGCAATCCCCAGTAAATGTCGGCCCACAGTCCCTCAGATGTGGATCCTCCAGCGACTGACAACAACATCTGAAACCCAGAACGAAGCGTAGCTAGTGATCAGTTCACTGAATATCCATTTGGAAAGATGACCTCTATTCCGCTGGGTCCATAAAGGCCCGATGCTCCACAGCTGACCAGCAGATCTCTGCCCAAAAGATTAGTAGGGCATATTGCCGACGGAAAGTCTGTCCTGCTACAGAAGTGACTAGTGGTGTAGAAAACGGCAAATTTTCTGGTGTATCCGAGAACATTATCAACTGGACGCTAAGGGATGATTTTTTTTAGATTGGAACTTAACGCCAGTAAGTGTTGAAAATCTAGCACCCGTATCTACTAAAAAGGATAATTCCATGTCCATCACTTTTATCTGCAGTAAGGTGTCTGCCAACCCAGCTTGCTCTTGGGTGCTTGGGCCCCGTCACTGCTGGTACCATTGCTCCTCCTCCGTCAGCAATGGGAATTGTCCCGTCGGAGCTATAGTTGCATGTGGTGCTTGATGTACTGGGGGTGGCACTGACTATCTCTGACCCAAGGCTCATTTTGTGGTGGGCCATATCCCCTTCCCACAGTGCCCTGAGGACCACATGCCAGGGGACACTCTCTTTTCCAGTGTCCTGGTTGACCACATCCAAAACATATGGATGGCAGCATTCGTGAAACACCCTGACCTCTCCCTCTTCCTTAGAATCCCCCCATTGGACCCTCAGTCCTGCTCCCATAGGTGGGACTTGGTGCCCAATTTGGGCCCGAGTGCCAATTTGTATTATTCCCTTGTGGTGGCTGCAGCGGCTGTTGAACCATCTGGTTTGCTCCCTTCGAGGGATTCTTTTTTGCCTCATTGGCCTTTTTCCTAGCCTCTTCCAATTGGAGCTTAAGGAGTTGCACTTGTGCAGACTCCGTAATTTGTTTGTCCTCCTCTTGCTTAATGTGATGGGTGAAATGTTTTTCCCATTGCTCAGTCGAGCAACCAGGAATATCAGGGTTATTCTCTAACGCCTCCCCGACTATAGCTGGCAACCCGTTCATTATGGCAGACCTAAATATTGTAGTTTGCAAGGGTCCTGTTGCCGGGTGTATTCCAGCTTTATCCGTCCAAATCTCTTTACACTGACTCAAAAAGGTCTAGAACTCCTCGTCCTCCTTAATGGAAAATGTCAGGGATTGCATGACACCAGGGCGAATGGGAAACTTATCCCGCATTGCACCTCCTAGTGCCGTAACATATTTTGCAAATGATTTGGCATCAGGGCACATAGTGGTTCCTGCGACCATTTCTACCTGCTGTATTTCCCATAACCGAACTGTTTGCCTAATAATGCTCTCCAGTCCCCTATGGCTATCTTATGTCCCATCGCATGTTGGCAGAACTTTCCCATCCACGCTCTGCCTCCCTCAGTCGGAGGTGGCATTTTATCCAACATACAATTCATATTAGTGAATGAGAAAGATTGATATCTTTTCCTGACTTGCGGTCCCTTATAAATTAGTGGCATCTGTCTATAACTTGCGGTCCCTTATAAATTAGTGGCATCTGTCTATAACTTTCTGGAGGACATAATTCATCCCGATCTCGCAACCCATATCACTCCACCTCTCATAATGGACAATAGGAAGAAGAGGAGGCAATGAGGGGAGGTGACCCATCGAGTGTAAGATGGCAGTGGGAAAGAGTTCGGGATGAGGAAAGTGAAATAGCGAGTGAAAGTGTGGAGAGCGAGGATGAGGAGCAGCCAGTCACCATTAGGGGAACAATGATTACACACAAAGGAAGAAGAATATACATGCCCAACCCAATCCCTCTTCAATTTCATACTTTCCTTGACATTCAGATGTGTTTCTTGTAAAAAAGCAACATCAATTTTCATTTCCTTAATATATGCCAAAATGCGTTTATGCTTAATCGGACTGTTTAAACCTCGAACGTTAAAAGTAGCAAACCTCAACTTTGGCATATCTACTAATATTACTAAGAACTAATAATATTAATATATAAAAACTAAAATCAATGTAAATAGGCCCTCCAATACGAGAAAAAGAAACCAGAGAAAGGTTGAGCAGCCTGGGGCTTTTTTCTCTGGAGCGTTGAAGATTGAGGGGGGATTTGATGGAGGTGTTCAAGATTTTAAAAAGGACAGAGAGAGTCAATGTGGATAGGCTTTTTCAATTATGAGTTGGGGGGGGTATTCAAGCCAGAGGGGAAAATTATAAGGGGAACATGAGGGGAAATTTCTTCACGCAAGGGGTGGTTGGGATGTGGAATAAGCTTCCGGCGGAGGTGGTTGAAGCAGGAACGTTATTTACATTTAAGTAAAGACTGGAGGGGAGAGGATTGGAGGAGTATGGACCAGGTGCTGGTCAGTGGGATGAGGAGGGTGGGGATTTGTTCCGGCATGGACTAGTAGGGCCAAACTCGCCTGTTCTATGCTGTATATGGTTATATGGAGAGGGTAAAGCTTTTATTCTACCCGAACATAAGCATGGTGCTGTTGGAGTGCAGGAGGGAATTTGACATGGTTAAAAAGAGCCTTAAACCAAAGGTATGTGAGTTTTACCCTCCTTCACCAGGCTATGCTGAAGATAGTAAGGGCATGAGGGGAAATAAAGTTTTCTAAGGTCCAAGGGAGTTAATAGACTGCTTAAGAACCCTGCCACTGCTTCCAGATTAAATGTAAATAAATAAGAGAGAAGGAGGGATTCAGGTGAAGTATGGTCTGTATATAATGTAACTGTGATGACTACAAGGGGGCTATGTTTATTGTAAAATGTTACTGTTGTTACAGAGTCCAGAGGACCCCAAAACCAGCAGCAATAGATTAGCACTACAACACAGGATTACTTTAACAAAAGTAGTTTTTACTTATAATTGAACAAAAAAACAGAATTAAACTAACTTATTCCTTAACCTACTTACTTAACCTAGCTAACTACCTAATCCCCCCCCCCCTCCAATACTAATCGCGGGTGTATATAATGTATATTTAAGATTAGAAAAGTTCTTTGGATCACAGTCCAATCTCACTGGTTGCAGACATTGTGCACAGAAGTTAGCATTAACAAAGTTCACCAGGCTTTGGTGTTTAACAGGCAAATGGTTACCACTCGGGAGGGTTCTTGTTAGTTTCAGAGAGAGATTCCTTTTCCAGGACATCTGCAAGTGATTCTTTCTCAATTAGTTTTGCTGACAAAACTTGCCACCTTCGAAGTTCTCCAGGTTATTCTCTTTCTTTCAGGTCACCTTACAGACAGCCAATCTTTTCCTTTGACCAGGCAGCCTTCCAAAGTTGCCAGCTTATCCTTCTGGAACTGATTTCTGTGTCTCTCCTCTCTGTTTCACTCCCTCCCTTCCAGAGAGCCAAAACTGTTCTGCTCTGCCTGCAAAGATCACATGCTCTCCCAGGCAAGTGTAATAATTGCTACATTGTTGCATTTTGCAAAAAGCATTCTGCAAAAGTCCTGCAAATATTCTGTTTTAAAATGTTTGTGTGCAAACTGCTCTAGCATTTCCTCCCAAGCCACCTCTAAATACCCTGTCACACCTTCCCCCTTTAAAGGGAATTTTAACTCTTGAGTTAAAATTCAATTATAACTAAATTGTCTTAAAATTACTAAGTAGATAACAGTGCACAATACACAATACATGTTATAATACAGTAATTCAATTTTTAAAGTATTTTTCTTCACGATCAATTTTAGCATCTTGATAAGCAATTGGCAATAACATTATTAACACCTCTGATATGATTAATTTGCAGATCATATTCTTGTAATATCAAACTCTAGTTTAACAATATTCTGTTCTTGCTCTTCATTTTATTCAAAAACACCAGAGGATTATGGTCAGTAAATACCACAATTGGTTCCTGAGAGGTACTAAGGTACACATCAAAGTTCTGCAGAGCAAACACGATAGACAACAATTCTTTTTCAATAGTGGAATAGTTCTTTTGATGAACGTTGAATTATTTTGAAAAGTAGGCAACTGAATGGTCAATTTCATTATGTTTTTGCAATAAAACTGCACCTGCTGCTCCCTCACTGGTGTCCACTGCTAAAGAAAATGATCTGTCAAAATTAGGAGATTTTAACGCAGGGCAATGACATAGCATCTCCTTTAAATTTTCTAACGCTGCCTGACAATCTTTAGTCCACACAAATTTCTCCACTTTCTTCAAAAGATTGGTTAAAGGAAGAACATCTTCAGCAAAATTTTCTCTAATATCCTGCCATTCCTAAAAACGTTCTCACTGCTTTCTTGCCATTGGGAGTAGGAAACCCAGAAATTGCATTCACTTTAGCTTGAATAAGTGCAACTTTGTCCTGTCCAACTACATAACCCAAACATGTTACCGTGGCATTTGCAAATTGACTTATTGCTAAATTAACAGTTAGATTTGCTTTAGATAATCTTGCAATTTGTCCAATTCTCCTAAAACTTCTTACCATGTGTCACTTTTTATGACCAAGTCATCAATATAAGCATTTGTATGTGTTGACTCTGGGATTACCAAATTAATAATCCTTTTGAAATGTTGCAGGGGTATTTTTCATGTCAAAAGGTAACACATTTTACTCATATAAACTGGATGGAGTAACAAAAGCTCCAGTTAAAGGCACACACCAGTAACCCTTCAACAAATCCAACTTAGTAAGAAATTTTGCTTTTCCAATTTTATCAATACAGTCATCTATTCTTGGAATAGGATAAGCATCTATATTAGTTACTGAATTAACCTCGCTGTAATCTGTACAGAACCTAACAGTTCCATCTGGTTTCAGTACCAGAATACAAGGAGAACTCCAATCTGAGTTTGAAGGTCTAATAATAGGTCTAATAATATCATTTGCCAACATATATTCAACCTCCTGAACCATGACTTTACTTTTCTGAATGTTTATTCTGTATGGGTGTTGTTTAATGGGACCTGCTTCTCCGACATCCACATCATGATAAATCACTGATGTCCTTTTTGGAACATCAGGAACAGATTTGTATATTTTAAAATTAATTTCTTCAACTGCATCTGTTCTTATGATTGAAGATGACCTAACTTTTCCTCCCAGTCTTTCAAAATTGCTGAGTTAGACAGGCACACAGGAACCATGGTTTCTTAAGGTTACCCTCACAAGATTTTGTTTCCATAATCTTATGATCCACAACCTTCTCCACTCTCTCAAAAGCCAACACCTCTGATACAGATTGTTTTCCACTACCATTATCCTCTTAATAAGGTTTTAACATATTTATGTGACAAACCTGAGTTTTATTCCTTCTATCTGGAGTGTTAACAACATAGTTAACATCAATTTTGATTTAACTGTGTATGGTCCAGAAAATCTAGCTTTCAAAGGATTGTCGTGTGTTGGAAACAAAATCAAAATTTTACTTGCAATCATAAAGTTCCTCACTTGAGCTTACCTATCAAATGAATGCTTCATTTTACCCTGAACCATTTCTAAATTCTCTTGAGCTAAAGTCCACACTTTTTGTAGCCTATTCATAAATTTAGAAACATAATCCAGCAAGTCCAACTGCACATCCTCATTAACCCATTGTTGTTTTTATCAATATCAAAGGCTCTTTCACCTGATGTCCAAACACAATTTCAAAAGAGCTGAAACCCAATGATTCCTGCACAGCCTCCCTTACTGCTAAAAACAATAAATGAATATCTTCATCCCAACTTTTCCCAGTCTCTGTCCAGTAAACTCTCATCATATTTTTAAGAATAGAATGAAATCTTTCCAAAGGTCCCTGAGTTTCAGGATGACACACAGATGAAGTGATCTGTTTTATTCCCAACTCATAAATTAATTGTTGAAACAACCCATACATAAAGTTAGATCCCTAATCACTCTTAATTTCTTTAGGTAATCCAAAAACTGTGAAAAATCTTTCCAGAGTCTTCACCACCGTTTTGGCTTTAATATTTCTCAGTGGTATAGCCTCTGGTAATCTTGATGCCGTACACATAATTGTTAACAAATACTGATTTTCAGACTTAGTTTTTGGCAAGGGACCTACACAATCCACAATAACCCTAGTGAAAGGTTCCCCAACAGGAATAGGTTGTAATGGAGCCACTGGTTAGGTTTCCCCACATCCTGACAAAAATGACATGTCCTGCACCAGGTTTTCAAGACGAGAAAATTTGCAATCACATGACCAGGTTTCTTACAAAAATAACATACAAATGCAGAAGTTCTGTCCTTTCCTACCTTTCCTTCATCTTTTCTTTTAACATGTTCTCCAGACTTTATTTCAGACTTACTATTCTGCTCCATATCAATCCTCTGAACAGGCTTTTTAATCTGCTCCACATTAACTCTTTGAAAATACCTACCATTTTGAGATGTACCCTTTGAATTAATGCAAATTTGTCTGCCAATTTAGCTGCATGTCGCCACATAGTGACGTCTCTCTCATCCAGGTATAATTTAATCTCCTTTGGGGCACACCTTTTTATTCTCTCAATCTCTCAAAATCATTATTTATTCCTCTGGAGGTGCATCAACAGTCAAACCATACAGATTTCTTGAGAGCAAAATCTATATAAGATTGATTCCCTGTTTTATCAAACTCCTAAATTTTTGTCTACATGCTTCTGGACTTAACTCAAAAGTGATATTGATTATCCCTAATCAATTCCTGGCTAAACAAATACTTGTATATCTGATCTCTTCAAACACTATCTGATAATTTACTGACATCAGGCTCACTGCTTTATAATTTCTTTGGTTACCTATGGAGCATTTTTTAAACAGCAAACATCATGATCTACCCTCAAATCCCATGGCATGATAAAGCACATTTTAAATATTTCTGCCAGATCCCTGTAATTTCAACACAAAGTCCGAGGGAATATCTTGTCATTCCCTCGAGATACATCCAGATTTATTTTCTTGAAGACAGCAGGTACCTCCCCATTTTTAACCTGTATAGGTTCTATTACCTCAGTTCCTATTTTCCCTACTTCCCACAACTCTGTTCCAGATTTCTGTATAAAAGATGATTCCAAAAAAATTAACATCTCGCTCATCTCTTCTGGCTCCAGAGACAGCCGACTACTCTGATTTCAAAGTGAACAATTTTGTCCCTCACTATATGTTTTACCTTTATGAACATGAAGGAACATATTGAAAGTTGGTCCAGATGTTCTTCCAAATCAATCCCATGTCTTCGTTTTAGTCCTCCTTAATTTTATTCCTTTTTTTTAATGTTCCACAATACATCATTTTCCCCTTTCTGCTTTTCCCTGCTGGACACCATTTTGAATGAAGCACACAAAATTCCCAGGACTGAAAAATTTAATTGCATCCTCGCTAATATACTGTACTACTAATTTCATTTCTTCCACTATTCGTTGCAGACAACCCGTGACGGAGTCCAGCAGCAGACAACTTTGATTTCTATTCTGCAGCACTGAAACTCATACAGTGGCAGTTTATTTCAATGACTGAGATGACTTTTGATGTAATTTCTGTTTCTTCGTGATTCAAAGTGCAGTTGAGAATTTACGGTTAGCGTCATGGCCAGTACAATGTAATGACAGCGCCCAGTGACATAGGCTCAAATTATTTACAGTTTAAAAGGAGTTTCTATTTTCTCCAATTGTCTGCGTGGGTTTTCCCCAGGACCTCCTGTTTCATCTGACCCTTCTAAATGAAGGGATTTTTTGGCTCATTATTCAATTTCAGGGCACATGATAGACTGCTTATTTTAAGTTTAAATTTGAGAGATAGAGTTTCTCATAAACATTGGACAAGTGGTGAGTGAAAAAGTTGGTGGAATATGGAGGATAATATCAGAAATGTAATTGGACTCTCTTGGTTGTTGGATAAAAGCACAGGAGGCTTTGAATGGCATGAGAAATCACAAATACAAGAGCAGAGTAGGTCATTCAGCCCTTTGAGGCTTTTCTCTATTTACTCATGAGCTGATTCTTATCACTCAGCCCCATTCCCCTGTCTTCTCCCCTTAACCCTTTCTACCTCGACTAATCAAATACCTGTTAATTTCTGTCTTAAATATACCCATCGACCTCACTTCTACAGACTGTCTGGCTCAAGGAACTTCTCGGCATTTCAGTTTTGTTGACGTAATTTTATTCTGAAATTGTGTACTCTCGATTTAAACTCCCTGACCATGGGAAATAACTTGGTCATATCTACTCCAGACAGGCCTTTCAGTATTTGAAATGTCTCTATGTGGTTCCCCTTTATGCTTCAACAAGTATGGTCCAACAGCCAACAAACATTCCTGATATGATGACCCTTTAATTCCTGGTATAATTCCAGTAAAATTTGTCTTAACCCTTTCAAACCTATTGCATCCGTTCTCACATAAAGAGCACAGAAATGTACACAGTAATCCGTGAGTTCTCACATGCACTCCTTTGAGTCTCAACATTGCACCTCTGTTCTTGAATGTTATTCCTCTAGAAATGCCAATACTGTATTTGCTTTCTTCACTGGCTACTCATCCTGGAGGGCAACATTTAGGATGTTCTGCACAATAACACCCAAGTCCCTTTGCCCGTCCAGATTTTAAATATTCTCCCCATCTAAATAATAGTATGCCCGGATATCTTGTGCATGACTGTAACTTTGCAACATTGTACTTCATCTGTTATCTCTTTGCCAATTCTATCCAATCAACAAAATCTCTCTACAGCCTTTCCGTGTCCTCAGCGCCACCAGCTATACCACCTATTTTGGTGTCAAACATAAATGTAGCCACAGCACTATCCATTACATGATCCAGATCATTTATGTACAGCGTAAAAGAAATGATCCCAACTTTGAACCCTGTGGAGCGCCACCAGTAACAGACAAACAATAAAAATTCGATACCCTTATCCTCATTCTCTGCTTACTGTCTGTTAGCCAATGCTCTATACATACTAGTATCCTTCCTGTAATTCAATGAGCTCTCATCTTGTTAAGCAGCCTCATATATGGCACCTTGTCAAATTACCTTTCAAAGTCCAAGTACAGATCATCCATTGCAACTCAACTGTATATTCTGTCCGTTATCTACTCAAACATTTTAGTTTTGTCAGGCATGATTTTCCATAAAGGAAACATGCTGACTTGGACCTACCTTGTGATGGCTCTCCAGGTACTGCATAAACTCATCTACGACAATTGAATCCAACATCTTCCCACCCACTAGCGTCAAACTATCGATTTTTTTTTTTCTACTACATCCTTCCCTTTTTAATAATCATCGGGGTGATATTTGTGATTCTCCAGTCTTCTGTAACCATGTCCGAATCCATTAATTCATGGAAGATTATTAACAATGCTTCCACAATCTCTGCAGCAAAGTCCTTCAGAACTCGAGGGTGTACTTCATCCGGACCTTGAGACTTGTCTACCATTAAACCATTTAACTTCCTATGTACCTTCTCTCTTATGATCTCGTCAGCCCTCATTTCACTTCTCAAAGACCCTTGAGAATTTATTAAGCTACTAATCTCTTCAAGAATTATTCAAAATCCTTCCCAGCAGGAAAATGTGTGGAATTAAGGATATGGCGAAGCGACCAGCTATTTCTGTTTTACTTTCATGTTTTATTTTTATTTCTTACCTTGGTTCTTGCCTCAACTTTGTTTTATTTCCTAGGTTTCTGTAGCTCACTAGAATCTTTAAAATATATGACCACGTCTGTTAGGGTTGGGGTGGGGAGGTGGGGATGGATATATATGGACTCTGTATGTTATATGAACGTTGAAAGGGATTGTGTTTGTTGTTTGAATTTTTCTGAGTCTATGAAAATCAAAAATAAAATATTACAAAAATTGTACTTTATCCTCGTTTTTCTTCGGCTGCTCCTGTTTAGGTCCACATTCCAATGAAACAAAGATTGGTTCATTGGTCCAGACTAATTGGGTGGCGGAGAGTCCTGTGGTAATTTACAGTGTTGTATCTCTAATTTAAATTAAATATTCTATCCTATACAGAAGGGGAATTATTTTCTTCTTCATGACCCCTTTAATTAACATTTAAATCATTTTTAATTCTCCCACAAAAATGTAGAAGGGGTATCGGTTAATTGGGTAATTTGGGTGGTATGGGCTCGTGGGCTGAAAGGGAAAGTACCTTATGTCTTAATTTCATATACATAAAATGTTTGTATGAATTAAAATTAATGACTGCCAAAGCCATTTTCAAATTGCCTTCGAATGCCAAATTTTCTTTCTCTAACTTAGACCGTGAACAGTGTATTTGAAATACATGGAAACAAGCAAATCCTTTTTTCCCTCTCTTTCCACTGACCCAGGTTATCCGATGTGGTCCACTGCCATTTTCCAACTTTTGTCCTCAGTTTCGCACCTTCCTGCTCCTCTATATTTCTATTCCCCCACAGATTTCCATTGGATGGTGCAGATGCACATGCATTGAATATGATATTTAAGGAAGTTACTTCCTACTGTAGGTGCTTCACAGAATCAAATAACACGAATCAAATAATTGCATTGTCTACTATATAGTTCTGAAGGGGTACTCTGCCAGATTTGAATATGTTTGGTAGATAAGTACACAATCTGCTCATTTGGAACTTCTATATTTATTTATTCATGGAATAGATTTGTGTGTCAAAATGCTGTTTCTGTTCTCTTTTGCTTTGCAACTCCATGTTAATAGCAAAAGCAAACACAGTTCTTCGTATTAGTTTGGAACGATCCCCGTCACCACGTGTATAATTTCCCTATATCATACTTCCCACAATGGACACAGTAGGCCTGTGCCCAAGCACAGAAATAGACAGGGAAAAAAAGCATTTAAAATGGCTTTGAAAGAAATAAAAATCATAATACTGACAGATTATACCAGGCTTTAGTTTAAATACTGCACCTGAGCGTGACAATGTATAGCCAAGTTCAGTTTCTAAACATCTGCCTGCATGATGGAACAGCGTTTCTCTGGAACACAATGTGCAAACGTACGCACAAAATATATAGCAAATAATAATTACAGAAGCACTTAAAGATATAATTTTAAATAAATATACATAAATATGTTTGTTGATTAACTCCTTTACAGGATATTGTTCACCAAGCTCAAAGACCGGGATATGCTATTTACGTCTGGAAGTCCAGATTTTGATGCTAATGGACCCCTGATGATGGGTCCGAAATACTGCCAAAGAGATGGAAAGTGTCCTAGGTAATTATTTCAGCCTAATGTAATCAATACTTCAGATAAATGTCACCAGAATAGGAAAGGGAAATCGCTGTGAGATTCTCGGCCATTTAATGATCCTCTGTATTGACTTCCAGTCCAATGCTTTCAACTACAATGCCACACAATTATGTAGCTGCACAGGTCACTATCAATTGTGCTCCTGTAAAATGTTGTCAAGAAGGGACCATATTATAAGGTAAAGCCCGTCGAGTGTGGTTCGCCATTCCGTCATTTACTGATCCTTTTTCCCGCTTCACACCCCTCCCCTGCCTTCTCCCAATAACATTTAATACACTGACTATTCAAATAACAAAAGAAACCTCTGTCTTAAATGCACCTAACGACTTGGCCTCCATTGTCGGCCATAGCATAACATTTTGGCTAAAGAAATTCCTCCGCATTTCTGATTTAAATGGGCGCCCTTCATCCTGACCTATTGCCTATTTTCATTGACTCCTCGAGAATAGTAAAAAGCTTTGCCTCATCGATTCCCTCCAGCTCTTTCAAAGTTCAAAAATATTTCAACAAGTTAATACCTCATTCTTTTGAAATCCAAGGAGTACAGTCCATGAAGTGTCAAACATTCCTCATATTCTGAACACTGCAGTCCAGGAATCATTCTTGGAAATCTCTGAACCCCCTCCAATGTCACCATGATCTTTCTTAAATTAGATGTCCAATCCTGTTCACCATACTCCAAGTGAAGCCTGGTTAGTGCCTTATTAAACCTGAGCATCACATCCCTGTACTTGTGTCCTCTTCTTCTGGATATGTATGACGACTTTGCATTTCCCTTCTTCAACACTGACCCAACCTGGAGCTTAACCTTTAAGTTATTCTGCATGAGAACTCACAATTCACGATGCACCTATGAATGTTGAATTATCTCCGCATCTCAAGAATAGTTTGCCTTTTTATTCCTTATTCCAAAGTGCATGGTCGGACCCTTTCCTAAACTGTTCTTTATTTGCAACTTATTTGCCCATTCTTCTTATCTACCTAACTGCCTCTGTGTCTTCCACACTACCTGCTTCACCACCATTTGCAAAGTTAGAAACAAAGCCATTTTTCTGCAAATCGTATCCTTGACATACAAATTTAAAAAGAAGTGGTTGCAAAACTGACCCTTCTGGTTCACTGCTGGTAACTCATAGCCAATCACAATAGGATCCCTTTATCCCCACTCGCTGTTTCCTGCCTATCACCCAATGTTTTTTTATCCAAGAATGTATCTTTCACATAATTCCTTGGGGTATCTTTAGTGATACAACCCATGGGCAGCCCCTTGACAAAGGTCTTTTTAAAGGCCAAATATTCAAAATCTACTACTTCCACTCTGTCTAGCCTGCTTACGGTTTCCACATAAAATTGCAATAGGTGTGCCAGGAAAGATTTTCCCACAAGGAAACCTTATTGATCTTGGCCTATCCTGTCAATATACAAGTAATACAAAGGGGAGAGGTATTAGAGACGATCTGGTAAATTTTCATTGGAGAAGCATACTCACAAGGAGGACAGCGCTGCATCAATGACTGGAGTTTCTGCGAAAAATGAGGATTGTACAGGACAAAATATTAGAAATAATTAAATGGAAAAATAACACAACCGTGGCTGAGAAAAAGGTCAAACCTGAATTGAAGTCAATCAATCCAATAACTTCACAACCACCGATGTCAGGCTAACAGGTCAATCATTTACTTTCTGCTGCCTTCATCCATTTTAAATAGCAGAGTGGCCTCTGCAATTACCATTCCTCCTGAAGCAAGTAAGAATCTATTGGTTCTTGCACAAGCATTACCTGTGGCTCCACAATTTCGAGAGCTAAATATCTCAGAACACAACTGTGTATTTATCTGTCCAGGGATATTTAAAGCTACCAAGCACCTTCTCTCTTGCAATGGTGACTGTACTCACCACACTTAACTAACTATTGAAAGTCCTGGCACACATCTCTGCAGAGGATTCCTTGATCAGGATAGCCTCAGGCCAACTTATGGCATGGTCGACCACCATGAGGAAGTAACGAGCCTCCCTTGACACAGGTAGGGGTCCAATGATATCGACGTGGATGTATTAGAATCTGCGAGCTGCCAGTTGAAGTTTTGTATGGGAGCCTGCGTGTATCGATGGACCTTGGAGGTCTGGCACCTGGTGCAGTTCCTGGCAAGCCCCACCACCTCCTTCTTAAGCTCATAGCACATGAACTGCTCTGTGACCATCCGCACCATCATCCTCCACTGAGTGAGTGAGGTCGTGGACTTGGCTGAAGACCCTCACTCTCCAGTGCAGCAGGACTACAGGACATGACATGCCTGTTGGGCAACTGGACATGTTCGAGGCCCGAGATGGTGGTCTGCAAGGCCTGCATCACCACATCATTCTTTTGGGCCTGTGCCAGTTGAGCGTAATCTAGGCCAGGGGTGAGAGTGTTGATGGCGGAGCACGAGAGTGCATCTTCCATCACATTGTCCTTACCGGCCCTGTGTCGATGTCAGTCGTGAATTCTGACAAATAAGAGAGGTGGCGCTGTTGTCTGGATGATCATGGATCCTTGGCCATCACCAGTGCCTGGGTGAGGGGCTTGTGATCCGTGAAGACTGTGAACAGCCTGCCCTCGAGGAAGTAGCAAAAATGGTGGATGGCCAAGTAAAGCACCAGGAGCTCCTGGTCAAAGCCGCTATATTTGAGTTCTGGCGGGCGCAGCTGCTTGCTGAAAAATGCCAGTGGGTGCCAATGTCCATCGAGCCACTGTTCCAGGACCACCCTCCATTGCCATATCAAGTTGTCCAAGCAGAGCATCATGTGTGCCTCCAACTGTGGGTGTACTAGTGGTGCCACGTTGGCTAGAGTCTCTTTTGTCGCAATGAAAGCCTTGTCCACCTCTTCTGGCCAAGAGAGAGCCTTTTCTTTGGTGGTCATCAGTGCGAACAATTCATTCATGGTGCGAGCAGCTCCGGGGATAAACTATGGTAAAATTTCACCATCCCCACAAGCTCCTGAAGGACTTTGAGGGTGGGAGGTTTGGGGAACGTAGGACTGCCGCCACCTCTGTTGCTGGTGTGGCCCCGGCTGCCGAAATGGTGTGCCCCAGGAACTGGAGGGTTTCCTTGCCGAACTGACATTTGGCCTCGTTGACTGTGAGGCCGAAAGTTCACCATCCGAGCAAAGAGGGTGCAGAGGTGGGCTTTGTGTTCATCATGGCTGCGACTGGCAATGAGTATATCGTCCAAGTAAATAAACACAAAGTCCAAGTCCCTCCCAACCATGTCCATGAGGTGCTGGAACATTTGGGCTGCATTCTGTATGTTGAAGGGCATACTCAGGAACTCAAAGAGGCCAAATGGCTGTCTAAACCACATCGTCTGGATGCACCAGGATCTGATGGCATCCCCACATGAGGTCCTCCTTGGAGAAGACCTGTGCACCAAGGAGGTTGACAGAGAAGACCTGTATGTGGGGCACTGGGTACCTTTTGAGGGTGGTTGCATCGTTCAACCGATGGTAGTCCGCACATGGTCTCCAGCCCGAGACAATTTTAAAACCATATGGAGCAGCGATACCCAGGAGCTGTCCAAGAGCCAAATGATTCCAAGTTCTTGGAGTCTGGAAAACTCCTCCTTTGCTTGCTGGAGCTTCTCAAGTGGCAGCTGCCTGGGCCTAGCATGTAGCGGGGGGCCTTCTATTGCGATGTGGTCATAAACCCATGCTGTGGTATGGCAACATTGATCCATGGCTCTAGGATGATGGGGAACTCGCAGAGGATGTTGGCGAACTCATCTCTGGCGGCTGCTATGGCGGCAATTTTGGGCCCACAGGTGTGTCCAGTTGTGTGGAGTGGAACTTTCGGGAATTGACAAGCGTTTTTCCCTTCATGTCGAGCAGGAGACTGTGTGCCCTCAGGAAGTTGGCCCCCAACAGCGCAGTGCCCACGGAGGCTAGGATGAACCTCCAGTGGCCTGCAGGTGCCATAGGTCCTGATGGTAGAGCCGTTGGCCACCAGCCGGTTTGGACCGCAAGATTGGGTGTGAGTCTCTAATGCGGTGGGGGGAAAGATGCTCAACTCAGCCCCTGTGTCCACCAGAAATCGACGGCTGGTGGATCTGTCTGTCACATGAAGGAGGTTGTTCATGCGGCCAGTCATTGCAGCCATTAACGGCGCCTGGCCTGGTTGTTTCCCTGAAACCCGCAGGGTTGGTGGCACATACGGGCTTGTGCTCCCCAGTGCTGGTGGTAGAATCACCAGGATGTCTGGCCCTCCTCTGGCTTGGTCTTGGGGGTGGGCGGCAGTTGGCTAGTTCCTGGTCATGCCACCAGATTGAGGGCTGCCTCATTATCCCTCTTCATGAGCCAGAGGGTGTTCAGACAGGCTGCTGACTTTCTTAGGTCTGCGTAGTCCTCATTTATAAAGTGCAGGCCAATGTCCTCTGGGATTTGCTCCAGGAATATTTGGTGGTAGAAAAACCAGGCTTGTGGTCTTCCACCAGGACCAGCATTTCCATCAGCGTCGAAGGACTATAGTCCTCAAGCCCATCCAGGTGTAGGAGCCTGAAAGCCCATAAGTTCCCAGCAGCAGACCTTTAAGGGCAGTGTACTTGCCCACAGCTGGTGGGGGGGAGGGGGGTGATGGATGATGTAATTGATCCTCGCACGATGTGGTAAAACATGGTGTCATCTGCGGAGATGTTGCAGAGTTGAAACTTCACTTCCGCCTGCTGAAAAAACATTCTCCGTCAGTGGGAAGCTTGATGGAGACAGTGTTAAGCTAGGCCAAATCCATGTATATTTGAGTCCAGAAAGACATCTAGGCTCATCAGGGTCACCACTGTGGCAGTGAGAGAAACACAGCCACCATGCCGAGGGTCGTTAACGACTGTTTATTTTGAATTTGGTGCATGCCCCTTTAAGGGTAGCGCTGGCTCAATTACCCTGTGCTCCGTGGGAGATTCAACTGGGAAAGAAACCCCCAATGGCGCCATCTTCCCAGGGCTACCCCATCACGTGGCATTACAAGTGGGGCCAGTTCACCCTGAGCATATGCGCCATGACAATATACATAAAAATATTTTATTCTCCTTTTAAAATATAATTTTCTACTCCTTTCAAAGTTAATCTTTTCATTCCCTAATGATCTCCTCGATTGACTTCCATTTCCTTTTAAAGTCTTTTTTCGTTCTCTGTCTTCCCACTAAATTTTGTTTCCACATTTACCATTTCAATTGCCTTTAATTTGGCTTTGACCCTTTTGTCATCCATTCAAATCTTTCTTATTTATTTGTCCTGGATTATCGTTATTTCTCATAGAAACTCCTGGCATTGCTGCAGTACCGTCTCCCATGTGAATGTTGTTACAAGATCAAACCAGCAACCACAAAGAAGGAATATCACACAGGGGAAAAGATGAACAATTACTTTATTAACAAAATTTCACCTTAACACTTTAATTCATAAATCCCCCCTTTTATATCAATGCCCACATGTTGTTATGCAAATTTCTATAAGAGTGTAAAACTGATAAATTCTCTAGCCTAAATATAACATATATAATCAAAGTCAAGTTGTATTGCCGGCCAGCCCACAGAAAAAGACGTAGACACAAAACACATACGACTCACAAAACTTTGAATGCAATCAAGGCAAAGATAGTAAACAAAATTCAGTTGTTTGGTAAACAACGCAAAAGATCTTTTGAGAGAGAGACAGAGAGGGGGGGGGGGGGGGGAGAGAAAGAGAGAGAGGTTCTCAGTAGTAAAGTAATTTCATTGATGATCATTAAACCTTTTCGAGAAGTACAAAATAGGATGTTCTACTCCATTACCATCCTTCGTTTATAACAGTACACCACCAACCACTTAATCACTGGCATCCACGACTAAAGAGAATGGCTTTTCAAAGTTAGTAGACACAAGTACAGGCTGATGGCATAAAATGTCCTTTAACTTCAGAAAGACTACCTGGCATCCATCTGACCAGATAAATTTTTATTTCTTTCCAACTAAATTTGTTAATTGGAGTGCAGATTCTGCAAAGTTTTTACTAAATCTACAATAGTAGCCAAAAATACATAGAAATCTCCGAAGAGCTTTCTTATTGCCGGGAATAGTGAATGCAGTGATAGCCAATACTTCTGCTCCAATAGGTGCCACCTGTCCTACCACATAACCCAGATAAATTACAGTGGCATGTCCAAACTCACTCTTGTGCAAATTCACTGTGAGGTGCGCTTTCACGAGTCTCTGAAATAACAGCTCTAATTCAAGCATGTGTTCTTCCCATGTATCCATACTAATTACTAAATCATCAATATAGGCTCCTGTGTGCTCCAAACCCTGAATTACTGCATTAATCATTCTCTGAACTGTACCAGGTGCATTTATCATCCCGAAGGGCATAACATTATACTCTTACAATCCCAAAGGTGTAACAAATGTAGAAATCTCACTTCCTTTCTCTGTCAAAGAAACATACCAGTATTATTTTAAGAGGTCAATCTTTTTAAGAAACTTAGTCTTGCCCACCTTATCTATACAATTATCTATTTTGGAAATAGGGAACACAGAAGTCTTTATCACCATGTTTACCTTTCGATAATCTGTACAAAACCTAATTGAGCCATCTGGGTGAACTTCAATTTGAACTTGATTTTAGGATTATTTCATTTTTAAGCATATAATCCACCTCTTGATCCAACAATCTACCCTTTACCGATGAGCTTTAAATGGATGCTGCTTAATAGGCTTAGCATCACCGACCCCCACATCATGAAAACCCACAGTAGATCTTTTTGGAACATGTGGGAATGTATTTAAATTTCATAAGTAATATCTTCATTTCTCCCTCTTCTGATTTAGTCAAATAAATTAAATTGGTTTTTAAGTTTTGAAAAACTATGGAATTTTCCAGCCTGGGGCTTATCACTTTCTGTGCTCCATGAGCTTCCACAAAATTTATCTCCTTCTTACTTTCCTCAATAGCAAGCATGTTGGCTGGGATCCTAGTCTTCCCCTCAGTCATTTTCTCAAAGTAAGGTTTAAGCATATTCACATCACAGACCTGTGTCTCTCTTCAACGATTATAGTTGACATAGATCACCTTGTTAATTTTTATTTTCGTCTCATATGGACCTAAAAACCTAGCTGTCAAAGGGTTTGACTACATTGAAAACAAAACCAATACTTTGTCACCAGGTTTAATGTCCCTAATTTTTGATTTTTGTTCATACCTAATTTTCATTTTTCCATGAGCAGTTTTTAAACTTTTCTTTCCCATCTCGCATGCGTGATGTTATCTGTTTTTAAATTTGAAAACATAATCTAACAGATTTGATTGTATATCAAATCAACAATAGTAATGGACCCCTTACTTCATGACCAAACACCAACTTAAATGGACTAAAGCCAAGAGACTCCTGAGTTGCCTCTCTAAGAGCAAACAATAACAAATGGATTCCTTCATCTCAATCCTTTTTATTTTCCACACAATAAGCCCTCATCATATTTTTCTCAGTTAAATTGAACCTTTCCAAGGCCCCTTGACTTTCAGGATGATAGGCAGATGTCACAATTTGATGGGCTCCCAATTCATATACCACCTGTTGAAATATTCCAGAATTTCCCTTGGTAGGTCAAAAAGTGTGAAAAATTTTAGCGCAGCCTTCACAATCATCTTAGCTTTAATGTTTCTCAGGAATAGCCTCTAGAAACCTTGAAGCTCTGCACATGAGTGTTAACTTGGTTTTTGGCAATGGGCCAACACAATCAACTATCACTTTCAAGAAGGGCTTTCCGATAGCAAAGATGGATTGTAAAAGTGCCACTGGTGGTCCTTGATTAGATTTGCCCACCAGTTGACAAGTGTGAAAGGTACAAAATTTCACAACATCTTTTCTTAATTTCGCCCAATAAAACTGTTTCCTTATCTTATCTATCGTCTTCACTCCACAATGACTTCCTTTTTTTAAAAAAAAAATTTTAGTGAAAGATTTTATCACAGGAATAAAAAGAAAAATTACATTTAAAGAAAAAATATAAAATAAAATAATATAATTACAATACAACATTAATAACATAACTTAATTCAACCTAAACCCCCTACATATACAAGAACTAAAAAAAATCTATATTAAAAAAAACCCACCATTCCCCTCCCCCAAAATAAAGAGTGAAGAATTAGTAAAATTAATAATATTATATATTAAAAAAGTACACACAAAGAAAAAAATATGACAAATAAAAATAATAAAACAAGATTTATTAAATCTAAAATATTACATCAAGGAACATACTTAAATCAAACTTAATTGGATATACTTAACAAATGGAGTCCACTTCAACTTATAAAAAGACATCTTATCTTGAATTGAAAAAGATATCCTTTCCATAATTAAACAAGACTTCATCTCTAAATACCACCTATCCAAAGTTAGTATATTGCTATCTTTCCAAGTAGATTCTATACATTTCTGGCCACTGCTAAAGCTAAATAGATAAAAGAAATCTGATAATCATTTAATCCTAAATCAATTAATGATTGCATATTCCCTAATAAAAATATATCAGGATCTAATACAACACAAATATTATATAATCTATTAAATATAGATTGAGTACCTTTCCAAAACTGTTGCAATCGGTCACAAGACCAAACAGTATGTAAAAAAGTTCTAGCTATTTGATCACAACGAAAACAACAATCTGACTTACTAAGACCAAATTTTTTAATTTTTCTGGTGTTAGGTATAATTGATGTATAAAATTATAATTAATCATCGCTAATCTAGCATTAATCAATTTCCGAATGCTATTTTGACAAATTTCCATCTAGGCTTCTTCAGCTATTGTAAAACCTAAATCTATTTCCCATTTCAACTTATCTTTATCCCAATCTTTCTTGCTTTCAATTTCTTGTAAAATACAATACAAATCAGATAAAAACCCCTTTTCTGGTATTGAAAGTACATATTTCTCAAAACTAGTTTCGGGCAATAAAGTCATTTGATGACCACATATTTGTTTTACAAATGATCTTAATTGATAATACACAAATACAGAATTTCCACTAAAACCAAATTTCTTTTGTAATTCCTCAAAAGAACAAAAATGTCCTTCAAAAAAACAGATAAGTTTTTTTATTCCTTTCCTTTCCCATTGTTTCAAAGTGATATTGGAGACCGTAAAAGGAACAAGTTGATTATTATATAATGGCAATCGCCCAGACCATTTATTTTTAAGCCCCATTTTATCAAGTTTACTCGTCCATAGATTCAATAAATGTTTCAATATTGGTACATCATAAGTTCGTAACAAATTTTTATTCCATCGAAACAAAAATTCATGCGGAGATTTTTCTAAAATAACTGCCAGTTCATTTTGAAAAAACTATTTAAATATAACCCAGATTTTACAATGTCAGGTGGTGAAAGTTGACCAATTAAATGTTTCTGTTTTGATAATGCAAATAATAAAACCCATCTGTCGTCATCCCATGTGTTCAGTTCATTCTCATCCTGTTGGTCAATGCACTCACTATCTGAAACATTCTGTAAACAATAAGAACTCACGAAAGACGTCAAGACGACGTCAGCAGGGAGAGGCAGAATTACCTATAAGCGAAGGAAACTACATCACTTTACACTGTCTTATCTCGGGAACGTCAACATCCTGTCAGGTTCCACGATGTTCATTCGAATGATTCTGCTGCAGACAAGAGTCACTTATCGTCATGGAACCTGGACCCATGTGGCAGCTCCTTGCCTGGGTGCACAAGCATTCTAATTTAGCTCGTGAGGAGGAGTAAATTCAGAAAAGTGTGATATCCTACCACTGCACTTTATAGCATCATAAAATCACAGCGAAAACGTCGTTCACTGCTGTCTCATAGGATACATAGATAGCTAGATAGATAAATTGATAGATAATAGAGAGATAGACAGAAGTATGGATCCATGGCACAGATTTCAGTCAGGGAGGCAATCCTGGATTTGCACTTTCTAGATTCTCCCTCCTAGGCTTAATCATGATCTTCCTCATCTTGGGTACAAAGCGACAAAGTACAGTCAGGATTACAAGAGATGAATGGTTTAAAAGTATACGTTTCAGGTACTGGATGACATACACGCACGGGTTCTGAAGGAAGTGGCCTTGGAGATTTTAGAGGCATTGAAATCGATTTTCTAGAAATCAATAGTCTCAGACATGGTTCCTGAAGATTGGAATGTCTCAGATGGAGATCCGCTGATTACGAAAGGAGGGAGGCAGAAAAAGAGGAAATAATATGCTATTAGTCTGATTTCGGTAGTAGGAAAGATATTGGAATCGATACTCAAGGACGAGGTTATGGAATTCTTCGAAGTTCATGGCATGACAGGTCGATCCTACCTGACCAACTTAATGGAATTTTTGAGGAAACCTCAAGTAGGTTGGTGAAGGGAGAGGCTGTGGATGTAGTGTATTTGGATTTTGAAAAAAAGGCCTTCGATAATGTACCGCATAAAATGCAGCTTGATAAAATGACACACATGGAATTACTGGGAAAGTAATAGATACGGCTGATGGCAGAAAGCAAAGGATGGGAATAAAGGGACCCTATTTTGGTTGGTTGCCTGTTACCAGTTGCGTTCCACAAGAGTAGGTATTGTTGCCCCTTCACTGTACAATATTGTGAGAGAGTATATAGATATGTTTTTGGGAAATAAATTGAGAAAGGTTTGTTAGTGTAGGTCACATACAAACACTTTTAAACAGATCTTGTTTAAAATACTGGAGCTCTGCCAGTGCTAAACATATCGGAAATCAGAGCTTTTGCAAAAGCCTTGGATAGACTTCACTAATGGATTATTGTTTGTAAAAAGGCAACAGATAAAAGAGCTTGTCGGAGTTGCAGACTGTCTGAAGGGGAACTTGGTGTTCCAAGAGGGTCATGTGGTTTTGCACGCGGAGAGGGTCAAACAGGCTTTATCTCAGATAGAGACAGAGAGACAGAGAGAGATGGATAGAGACAGAGAGAGAGAGAGTTCTACAGATTTACAATCAGCCACAGAAGTTGGAACTGGAACAGGAGAAGCTGGCAAGCATGTGGTAAACACCATTTGGAAGATGAGTTGTTATTTCAGCCTGGTCAAAGCCTTTGGGGTTCATGAAAGAGGCTGTCTAATGTTTACCTTGGACTAAGAGAAACAAAAGGAACTCTGTGGTGACCTGAAAGAATGAGGTTATCATCTGGAGAACCCTGAGGGTGCAGGTTTAATCAGCAAGACACTGGAGCAGGTGATTAAAAAGGAATCAGTTGTGGATGTCATGGAACAACAAATATCTCTCTTAAAACTGACATGAACCTTCCTGATGGGTAACCATTACCTTTAAAGCAACAAAGCCTGGTTAACTTTGTAAATGTTAAATTCTGCGCACAGTGTAAGAATTGCCTGCAACCAGTGAACCTGGATGAATGAGAAGTTGGACGGTGAACCAAAGACCTTTTCTGCGCTTAGAATTAGAAAGGGGTTAAGTTAGTTAAGTCAAGAGTGATAAGTTAAAGTGTGATTCTGTTTTAAAGTTAAAGATAATTAAAAGTAACCATTTGTCTTGGTGAATATTTGTTGCTGCTGGGCTTTGGGGTGTACTGGGCTTGTAACAATATATCTTGATTATGCTGATTGTGGATTAAATGGTTTCATGGAAAAGTTTGCAGGTGACACAAAGATAGGTGGTACAGTACGAAGTGTAGAAGAAATAGAAAGCTTACAGAGAAATCTGGGCAGCTTAGGAGAATGGTGAATAAATGGCAGATGAGATATGTTGAGAATTGTATGGTTGTGCATTTTGGTGGAGGAAATAAATGGTTTGATTATTATTTGGTTGTGGAAAAAATTCAAATCTCAGAAATATCAAGGGACTTGAGGGTTCTTGTGCAGGATAACCTTGTTTCAAGGGGGATTGAGTATAAGAATAAATAGGTACTGTGTGGCATTGGTGAGACCTCATTTGATCTACTGTGTGCAGGTTTAGACGCCATTGGTTAGAAAGCATATAGCAAGGTTGGAAAGGGTACAGAGGAGGTTTACCAGAATGATTTCAGGAATGAGAAGGAAAACATATGAAGAACGATGTAGACAACATTCATTGTCTGCAACAACTTTTCTGGTAACCTGCTCAAAAAAGCCGTAATAGCCCTTTTGACATGACTTGCCAAGCACACAGTGATGTTGCCTATCCATTATTAGTTCCTATCCTGCATACCTGGTGTCTTGGAATACCTTACATACAATTTGTCCACCACCGATGTCAGGCTCAGGAATATAATTTCCTGAACGATTCTTAGAGTCTTTCTAAAACAGACAAACAAAATTATCTTAACACATGAATGGTGGAGAAACTTAACAAGTCATGCAGCGCTCTTTACGTTGCAAAGAATGTAACCTATGTTGCGGGTCTGATACTGTCCTCCAAGAATGGTCTTAAAGCAGATAGGAGCCGAAATAAAACGGTACAGGGGTAGTACAGGGAGAAACACGTGCTGGAGATCATAAATGTATCGGGCTTGGAGGGACAACTGAAAAAAAGCTGAGAAATACGAGTGAGCAAATATTTCTCATTGAATAGTGTGGAGGATCAAGGGGTGAAATTTACGGTTGGGACATTCAGAGGGGAAGCTGGACAGTTGTATTGGTCCGAGAGTGGAGGAAGCAAATAGTGCAAGTCAGAGGGTGTCGAAGACCTCGGGATGGCACAAGTTGTGAAACGCTGTGGCAGAAACGGGGTTAGAGGGGGAGACGTCGTAACCTCAGAACTGTGGGAGTCCTGGACCGGCGTGGAAAGGCGTGACAGAGCCAGCGGACGCTCTGGCCTGTGGGCGGCCAGGGTTGTGGCGGACACCCGCGTTGTGGACACCAGCAGGTGGCTGCCCAGGCCGAGCTGGATGCCCGCGTCAAAGATCAAAGAGAAAACATTAATTCAGCAAGGCCATCGCAGTTCTTGGAAGATCAATCTCGCGCAGTGGGTAGAATGTTTTGTACTCGAAGAGACATAAGGCTTTCGATAGGAGGCCGCATGAAAAACATCCATGATATCAGAATTCACGGTGGTGGGACAAGCCATTTGCATGAAAAGATAATGATTTAAACCACAACATAAAAAGTGTTTTAAAAAATGGGCGTTTCTCTCGTTGGCAATCAGGATAAGAATCAGTTTATTTTCATGAAACGTCACAAAATTCGCTGTTTTGCGGGAGGATCACAGGAGTAGAATTGCTATGTTACATATAAAATAATTTAAAGGTTCACAAATAAGCGAAAGTGGGGGGATGTCACTAGTTTACTGTCCATTCCGAACTCTCTTGGCGGAGGGGAGCCTCCTCACAAAACATAACTACTGACGAGCCTTATTCATGATTGTTTTGACATCGAGACTCCAAAACAGCACTTCAGCGATGGTGACACCTCGGATCTTCGAAAGGCATTGCTGATCCCTCCAAAAGGACTTGTTCAATTTTCTCTGATTTCCCCTTCCTAAAATTCACAATCATTTCATTTATTTTGCTACCATTGCCTGGAGGACTGTTGTGACACACATAACTCGTTGATCTATCTCCCTCCTCATTGCCACCTGTGTTTAACCCGACGTTTGTATTCGGCATTTGGAAGAGCAGTAAGCTAAGCACCCATCCTTTAGATCGTCAGTGAGAAGGAGAGCTTAGTTCTGATTGGTACTTACGACGAAGAATTCAACAATTCAGTTGCAGTTGGGGGTGCATATACCCAAGTTTTGGAAGTTGGTCACCAGCACCGAGTAAACGATGTTGCAACAAGCTGAGCTGTTGTCAATGCACGAGCTGCTTTTGTCTGGGTGATCCAGTGTTGAATTGAGAGCCGAAGGATTTGCATCCCCTGTGAGGCGATTGTGAAAGTAGGCGAATTCGCAGGAATGTGATCGTTTATTCACATAAGAGGTTCGAACTTCCATTTTAGTCACGTATTAATACATGAAAATGTGATTTTCATGATACATTGCAACTTTTGTCTGCACAAAAACAAAATAAGAGTCACCATGAACATTGCCAAGTGCCCTAATATGAAGAGAAATACAAGCAAAAGAGTATCCCTCTGATGCATCACGTGTCCATGTATTTGCATTCAGCGCTGCCGAACTTCTGGTCAATCTCTGCTCCATCTCCCATTGCAACCATTGGCAACCAGAGCTCCTGTTCCAAACCTATAGAATCGGGCAACGTTAGTTAGGGTTATTAAATTTAAATATAGAAATGTTCTACTATCTTCAGTTAAGATCTTATTTAGGGGATAAATTAAGTCCATTATTGACTTTACCGGAATGTACAGAAGTCGATCCAAGGGGATCACAAAAATAATTATCTAAAAAATGTATTTTTTTACTTCAGACAGAAGCCCCGAAACAGGTCAAGAAAGAGGTGGGGATCAGATTTGGGAATAGAAATTGATCCATTTTGCCAGTCTGACCCATGTTTGGACAGCATGAGCAATGCAATTAATGTAAGGTGCAATATGTTTTTTGCATCATTTGTACCTTAATTTGAAAAAAAATGAAAGCTGAATTATCCAATTTAATATTTTGATGCGGTCAAGATACAGGACATTTTTGTATACGACTGGTCATTACCTAAGGCAGGTTCTCATCCTCATTCTTTCCACTCTCATACCACTTTATGGATTTCTTTTGCTATTGGTGCTCCGTCATTAGTAAGGGATTTCTTAAGGTGGTACGTAGTGGAAAGAAAATGTTTGCAAACTACTGTTTTCATCATAGCCTATTGATTCGTTATGTTCACGGTTTGATAATCCAAAGAAAATGGGCCAATGACAATTTTTCTCAAACAAATTATGTCAGAAACATTTGGGTCTTTCGTTCCAAGTCATATACCACCTTAACCAATCCCTTACTAATCGCAGAGTACTTATGGCCAAGGGAACATTAATCAGATAATGCCAACATATTAATGCTTTTGAAAAACAGATGATTTTGTCACATCATATGGGAGAATTACCTCTTTTACTTTATCTGTTTTCCTTAGGGTGAGGAGTGGGGGGAGGTTTTTCTCCTTTTACTTGTTTCCATTTTATTCTTTTTTTCTGTTTCCTTTCTCTTAAGGATGGTCACGTTGTGTAATTTTGGGCAATTTCTATTCCCAAATCTGATTCCCACCTCTTTCTTGACCTGTTTCGGGGCTTCTGTCTGAAGTAAAAAAAAACATTTTTTTAAAGATAATTATTTGTGTAATTGTATAAACAATTGTGCAGAATTTGATAATTGTGGTAATATGAAGATTCTTCCTTTTTGTATATCAACATAGTTAGGTTTCGGATATTATTGTTTATATCTGTGATGTTTCTTGATTTTGTTTGTTTGTAACTCCATATTGATTGCAAATCTTTATAAAAACAATTAAACGTGGCAAGATGGCATAAAGTCTAGACTATAATCTCAACCTCTCTAGCCAGACTTTTTCAGAACCCGTTTTTAACCCTTTGTTTTCAAGTTTAAACTTTTACAATTTTAGTCTAAAGTATAAAGGGACTGCTATGGCCATTAATGGTAAAAGGATTAAACCTCAAGTGCAGAAGAAATTACATTTTCGGAGTGTTGAAGATTTAGGGCCTAAACATCCTGCTACAGCCTCAGATTTAATTTATTCCATACCTAAACCACAAAGATTGCCTGTGAGAGCTGAAAAAAAAAGACTTCTACTCACCAAGAGATGGACATCGCTGGAATTGCCCGTGCTCAGGAGAAAAGTGCGTGTGTCCTGTGAAGTGGATACCAATTCTGGCAGCCTGCCGACTTTAACGAAGGGAGCATGCAAGAAGACTTGAAACGCCTCAGGAAGTACTCCAACCTGAATATCTTGATCTCTTCCATGAGTTTTTGAAACAACGTGTCGTTGCTGGGAGTCCAGACCCGCAGTAAAACTGTTAAACTGCCTGTTGTTGAGATGCAGCAGGAGCTGCAGTTACCTGGTTCTGCCACTACGTTAGAGAAAGCAGGGCTGAGCTTTTCTGAATTTCAATGTAAACAGTTAAACACTATTATCCAGCCTATGATGAATGAAATGACTCAAAGGATAAGTTTAGAACTGAATACAGTTAAAATACGTGTGGAAGCATCTTGTAAAGATTTTAAAAAAATTCAGTCTGCTTTTTTGGAATGTCAACAACAAGTGGCTTCTAATACATAAAAAGTGTTGGAGGTGGAAAAATCCATGAAAGAATTGTGAGAACGTGAGAAGGAGTTAGAGAGGAAAGTAGACTATTTGGAGAATCAAAGTAGAAGGAGTAATGTGAAGATGGTTGGTTTGCCAGAAAGTATGGAAGAACGAGATTCTCTTAATTTCTTTCAAGAATGGATCCCACAAATATTGGGGAAAGATCTTTACTCTGGAGGCTTGGTATTGGAAAGAGCTCATAGAGCCTTAAGAAAAACACCTCTGCCTGGTCAATCACCGAGACCTGTGATAATTCGATGTTTGAATTATTTGGACAGAGAGACAATACTTCGTCTGGCAGTGCAAAATGCGAGAAAACGACAAGATCCGTTAATGATTCAGAATAGTAGAGTTTTATTAAATCCAGATTTGAGTCAAGAGATTCTTCATTGTTGGCATCGATTTAATCCAGTTAAAGAAGTTTTGTGGCGTAAAGGCTATAAGTCTATTTTTTTGCTATCCGGCAGTGTTGAAGGTGTTTTATGGAGACTTTCAATCTCGTTTTTTGAGAATGATTGTGAAGCAATTATTTTTGCTGATTCATTGCCAGATGCAAGAGGACAAAGACATAGTCCACCATTGTCTCCTAAAGAAAAATCTGGTTGTTCTGGAAATGGAAGAAATGGCAGAAATGAGAGAAATGGGAATGGAAAGAGTCCAATTTCTCTTGAAATGGGGTCTCCGAGTTTGGAATCTCTTGGATGAATAGAAGAACTTTCTTATTCTTACTTTATTTTTATGTCATTATGATATCTTGTTGTTATTTTTTGTTCACACCCAAGTTTTGTTTAGGGATTACTACTTTTTGGTAGTTTATTTTGGGGGGGGGGGGTGTTTCACTTTTTCTTTTTTTATGTTAATTAATTTTTCTTTATTTTCACTTATTTTCATTTTATTTTGTCTTTAATTTGTGGGTTTTATTCTCCTATTGTAGGGCCTATTTACGTTGATTTGAGTTTTTATATCTTGATATCATTAGTTCTTAGTAATATTAGTAGATGTGTCAAAGTTGAGGTTTGCTACTTTTAATGTTCGAGGTTTAAACAGTTCAATTAAGCATAAGCATGTTTTGGCGTATATTAAGAAAATTAAAATTGATGTTTCTTTTATTACAAGAAACACATCTGAATGTCAAAGAAAGTATGCAATTGAAGAGGGACTAGGTAGGACATGTATACTCTTCTTCATTTAATTCCAGGGCTAAAGGTGTAGCAATTTTGATACATAAGAATTTATCTTTTGAATTACAATCAATGGAGGAAAAGGTAGGATGTATTCATAAATTAAATTGTAAGATTTTTAGTGAAATTTGGACTTTACTTAATATCTATTCCCCAAATGTAGATGATGAAACATTTTTTTTCTGATGCATTTTTATATTTGGGTCAGGCTAATGATAATGTTTTAGTTGGTGGTGATTTGAATTGTGCCTTGGAACCTTTATTAGATAATTCCCCGAAGAAAGTTAAGAAATCTAAAATGGCAGTTCAGGTTCAAGTGTTGATGAAATATCTTAAATTAGTGGATATTTGGAGATGTCTTAATCCAACAGAGAAGGATTTCTCCTTTTATTTAACTAGATATGAATTGTTTTCAAGGATTGACTTTTTTTTTAGTATTGGCACATTTACAGGGGAAAATACAACAAGCAGAAGATGAAAGTAGGGTGATTTCAGATCATTCTTTGTTCTACTTTACATATGCAACCTCTGAGAAAGTTCAAGTGGCCCTATCATTGGAGGTTTAATATAATGTTGTTATAAAATATACAATTTATTGATTTTTTGAAAAACAAATTCATTTCTTTTGGAAAGAAAATTCTAATTCTGTTCAAAGTAAGTTTGTATTATCAAAGCTTATTTGAGAGGACAAATAATTAGTTATACTTATAGAATAAAAAAAGAATTGATTAAATCAGGGTCTTGAATTAGAGAAACGGATTGGTGAATTCGAAAAGGAATTTCAGAAGGATGCTACAGAAGATCAGAAAATAGAATTATCTAGGTGGAAACTGGAATATAGTACTGCAATCTTACAAATTTACATGTATGATTAATAGGACTAAACAAAGATATTATGAATGGGGAGGGAAAGCAGATAAGGTATTGGCATGGCAATTAAAGAAGGAACAGAGTTTGAGGACGATGAATGCTGTTAGATGGAATTCGTTTATTATGTATAAACTTCGTGAGATTAGTGATAAATTTTGTTCACTTTATAAAAAGTTATATACATCTGATGGAAAACAAGAAAATGATTCGATTGATTTTTTTCTTATCACAATTGAATTTACCGACATTAGAGGATGTAGATATACAGGAGTTGGAAGCACCATTTACTGATTCGGAAATTAAAATGGCTATGATGGAAATGCCAAATGGTAAATCGCCTGGTGATTATGGATTTTCGGTCGAATTTTATAATTTTGTTATGATGACTTCTCTACAGTGTTTGGAGATATATTACGCCAAGTTGGAGAACATTACCTAGTCTTGTTCTAGTGCTTTAATTACAGTAATTCCAAAGAAGGATAGATCCTTTGAAAGTATCTTCATATAGACCAATTTCGTTGTTAAATGTAGATTATAAAATTATAACTAAAATTTTAGCGAATAGATTGGCTAAAATTTTTACCTAAGGTGATTCATATGGGTCAGACAGGTTTCATAAAGATTAGATATGCCTCAGATAATATTTTACATGTGAATAGCTTGATTAATAGATTCTGACAATCTTTGGCGATATCTTTAGATGCCAAAAAAGTGTTTTTTTTTAAACTTTATTTAAAATTTTATGACATGAATAAAATAAAAATTACATTTAAAGAAATAATAAAAAATAAGATAATAAAAATTAGAATACTACATCATTAAACTACACAAATTAACCCCCCCAATAATTATAACACAACATTAATAATCTAATTTAAAACTAGTCCAACCCTCCCCCCCAAAATAAAGAGTGAAGAATTAATTAACAATATTGTAAATAAAATAGAAAAAACCCCACTTACAAAAAAAGGATAAAACTTAACAACAACAAAAATTACTAACAACAAAAAAAAATCAATACTAAAATAATACCCTTAAACATATATTTAAATCAAACATAATACATGTATTTAACAAATGAAATCCACTTTAAAACTAAGTTCAAATATTAAAATCATATATCAATCATATATCTGTTATTCAAAAAAATCATAATTAATAATACATAAATACAGAATTTCCATTAATAGCAAGTTTCCTTTATAATTCATCGAGAGAACAAAAACATACCTTAGAAAAACAATCAGATAAACTTTTTATTCCCTTCCCCTCCCCTTCTATAAAAAAAGAAAAAAAAGAAAAAAGTTCAAACTCTTATAAAATTCTCCATATTCTTCATTTATAACATCTTCAAAATTCTCTATTGAAATTAACTTAATTTTATTAAACTCTTCTCCCTCAATGTATTTGTACTTAATTTTCTTCTTTTTCTTCTTATCACCTTTCCCCTCATCTTCTTCTTCATCTAATTCAACATCCTCAATTTTTGACTTATTATCTTCTGTGACATCATCCTCTTAAAAAAAGAAAGAAAAAAGAGAACCCCCCCCCAAAAAAGAGAGAAAAAAAGGAGAGAAAATAAAAAACCTCCTAATTCCCTCTCAATTACAATCAGAAAACAAAAAGAGTTTTAAAAAAAATATTTATTTAAAAAAAAAATAAAAAACCTTCACTTCTTAACCCAAAAATTAAAAAGAAAAAAAAAACAGGTCGGAGGTCATAACTACCTCCTCCTGTTTAAACCGCCCAAAGTGCTAACTCCCCCAAAATATTGGGTGTGAGATAACTCACAGGTAGCTGATGACTTCTGGCAACTAGTGCCCACCCAGTTCCCTCTCCCAACTCCCATTTCATTAAACTATCATCATTATTTAAACTATTTAAACTCTTCTCAAAAAAAAGATAAAAGATTTATTTTTTTAAATCAACATTACCACTTCGGTCACCATTGCTTCCATTTCTTTTAAAAAACTGGATCCCACCTTACATCTCTACTCTCTTTGGAGACCTTGAAGGACTACATCGTTCCTGAAACTGCATGATTGGTAGAGACTGAGCAAAGTCCATAACCTCTTTAGGATTGTCAAAGAACTTTGGCTAATTTCCATCCTAAAAAATCTTCAGTACTGCAGAATACCTGAATGTTCCCTTATGTCTTTTTTTCCACAACCGTTCTTTCACAGAATTAAATTTGCGTCGTTGAAACATAATTTCTTGACTCAAATCTTGATAGAAGAAAACAGGATTATTCTGAACCATCAAAGGAGATCTATTTTGCTGGGCATTTCTAATAGCCGTATGTAAAATTGTCTCTCTGTCACAATAGTTTAAACAACGGATCATAACAGATCTTGGATTCTGTCCTGAAAAAGATTTTCTTCTTAAAACTCTATAAGCACGTTCCAGTATTAAACCTTCAGGGAATTTATCCTGTCCTAACACTCGTGGAATCCATTCAGTAAAAAAACTTTCTTGGATCTGGTCCTTTTATGCCTTCTGGCAAACCAACAATTTTCACATTGTTCCGTCTAGATTGATTCTCCAAGTAATCAACCTTTTTTGCTAAATTTTTATTTTGGATCTGCAATGTTTCAATTATTCTATTTTCATCTTGCAGTTGATCCTGTGCATCGACTAAACCTTGATCACACATTTCAAATCTTTCAATGGTTTCAAGCTTAAAAGCTCCATTAATGACTTCCGCCATCGCATTAATCTTGGAAATAAACAGGTTCACAAAATTAGCTAAGTGACTCGATACAGAATATATCTTATCTTCAAGATCCTTAACAGACATTTCAACAGAAGTAGATTCAGGCATAATGAGGTCTTGCTGTTCCTTAGAGACCACGGGATCTTCTGTCCCTTCCCTTAATTTAGTATCTTTTCTAGCAGTTTGACTTCATATAAAAATCCCTCTCAAAGTCCCCCCAGCAATGCCAGGAGACTGAAGATCAGGGTTATCTTTAAGCCAAATCTCTTTAATCATCTTCACTGAATCGATGTCTGGAAAAACAGTTGTAATTGAAGATGCATTTTGCAGCGCCACCACTATAGCAGTCAAATGACAACTCTTTAACTCTTCAGCTTGTGGCACCCCAGCTGATTCAACTGTCAAAACCTCAGCAACAGCACCTGCAGTGGCCACCGTGCGAAACACTGGCACCCGTCCAGCCCCTTGTTCTGAAAGCTGTTGAGTGCGACCTTCAGAGAGCCTCACCGGCTTAAAACGAAGCTTCAATGCCGAACTCTGCACGTCTTCCTCTGGATCCATTCTACGTTGAGACCTGGCTTCTTGTAAACAAGTAGGCTCAGACAATTTCGGTAAATGTAGTTTTTTAACAGTCTGTTGATATTTTCTTTTACCTTTTTTTTTGCATATAAACCATTAGGCACTAATCCAACACCTCTTATTATTTATAAACTTTTAAAAGAACTTTAACGGGCACTTAAAGACAAAACAATAAATCAGAGTCAGGAGAGGTCTGGAAGGCACGTCTGTTCCCTACGCAATCTTGCCACGCCCCCCCCGCCGAAAAAGTGTTTGATAGAGTTGAGTATAACTTTCTGTTCAAAGGTCTGGAGAACTTTAAGTTTGGTCCTTTTATTATTGGTTGGATTAAAGCTTTATAGATTAAACCTAGAGCTAGAGTACTGACGAATGGTTTGATTTCGGAACCGTTTAAATTGACTCATCAAGGTTGTCCTTTATCACCAGCATTGTTTGCGTTAGTGATCGAACCTTTGGCACAATTGATAAGACAAAATGTACAGATACAAGGTATGAAAGTTTTAGATGAGGAATATACAATTAATTTATTTGCCGATGATGTATTGGTGTATCTAACAAATCCAGCTCAATCACTTTTACATTTGAAGGAATGTCTGATGCAATATGGATGTCTTTCTGGATATAAAGATAATTGGGAAAAAAGTGAAATATTACTGGCGAGTGAAGGGGATTTTTCAGCTTATAAGAATATTCTTAATTTGAAATGGATGGATTGAATTAAGTAATTATTCTGTTATTTTTAAAAATATTCTACCAGCATCAACGAGATCTGCTAGGATCATTGTCTGAAGGGTGCGCTCAAAATCATTGCTGACACCTTCCATCGCACAAAAAGCTCCTGCCAGGGAAGTGATACGGGAGTATCGGAGGCGGCAACAGAAGGGCAATGAGAATGCTGAACCACCAAAGGATCAACTCACACAAATGATCCGAGACTTACATATTCATGAAATGATGTACAACTATTTATTTGTTTATTTGAAGAAATGTCCTTCATATGTTTTGTTGACTGTCTGTGTGATATATCTGGTTATGTGATTGAGTGTTTTGCACAGAGAATTGGAGACCGTTGTTTCATTGGGTTGTACTTGCGCAATAAACTTGATTAAACTTGACCTCTTCTAAATTTAGACTGATTTAAATTTAGACTAAATTTAAACAAATTTACTGTTTGTATGTGCTTGTACAGCAATCCCAAGAAAGAGCATGCAGCTGGCTTCGTACACTCTAAACATCGTGACATTGAAACTGATGTAATGAAAGCTGTTAGTCATTTGTGAAAGTAGTAAAGTTGTAAAACAGGCCATCCAAATCAGAATTAAATTTACAGACTTTGAAAATAGTGGGATGATCGACATCCATCGCATTTCGATCTTGGCTACATTGACACTCGCTTCATTCTTGTTGCCTCTGGGAATCTTGCGAACTCTCTGGTCACTACAATGTGCCCGACTATCATATAGTAGCGATTTAAGGACTAAAATGAATTGTAAGTTGAAAGCAGCTAGAAATGTTTTCAAATTTCACGAGTATGTCTTGAACAATATTTAGCCAAGGTCTTTTTCTGCGTGTTTATAAAATATTATGAAAATAAAACAAAGATATTATGAATTAGAGAAGACAACCCACAAAATTGTGCCTTGGCAACTAAAAACAGAATAAGCAACAAGGAAGGAGGATAAACAGATCCCATATTATCCATTAGAGATCAATGGAAATGTTAAGAAATTTTATAAGCAATTATATCACACTGAAAATCTAGTGAAGAGTGAAGAAATAGATTCATTTCATGAAATATTGAAATATGCCAATTATAATTGGAAGAACAAAATAAGCTACTGAAGCCCCTTACAATTACAGAAATACACGATACACTAATGACATTGTCAAATAATAAGGCACCAGGCAAAGATGGATTTCTGACAGTGTTTTATTAGGTATTCAATACACTACTAATTCCGCTCCTCTTAGAGGTAATGAAACAAGTGGAAGAGACCCAGAATTTGCCTGACTCGTGTAAAATGGCAATAATCTCAGTAAATCCAAAAATTGGAAAGGACCTGTTTCATATGGACCAATATCTCTACTAAATACCGATGATAACCCTATTGCAAAAGTACGACCAAATAGATTAATAGATTGTGTGCCAAAATTAGTGAAGTTAGATCAGACAAGATTTGTTAAAAATAGAAGATCAGCAGATAATGTGAGCAATTAATTTATTCCTAAGACACAAACAAGTAAAGCACCAACTGCAGAGCAAGCCTTTGATAGGGTTGAATTGAGTTACCATTTTAAAGTACTCCAGAAATTCAAATTACCGAAAAAAAACATTAATTCATGAGAGCACAGTATAATGGTCCTGTGGAAAAGTGGAAACAAATGGATATGTTTCATACTATTTTCAATTGAGACGGTCAACAGGACAGGGATGCCTTTTATCATCTTCCATGTTTGCTTTTGCAATCGAACCATTGGCAGCCATGATGAGAAAAGGACCTGCGATAAACAGAATAAAAATAAAAGAGGAAGAATTTAAAATGACCTTATTTGTGGGTGATATTATAGTATACTTAATGGATCCAGATAACTTAATAAAATGTTATATCCAAAATTGAAAGAATATGGGCAATTTCAGGATACAAAGTTAATATTGATAAAAGAGAAGTGATGCCAAAGAAGACAGTCAATTAGGAAAAACCCAACACCCAACCCCAACCAACCAATTTTCCCCTGCAACCGCTGCAATCGTGTCTGCCTGTCCCGCATCGGACTTGTCAGCCACAAACGAGCCTGCAGCTGACGTGGACTTTTTACCCCCTCCATAAATCTTCGTCCGCGAAGCCAAGCCAAAGAAAAAAAGAAAGAAAAGAAAAGAGAAACTCCTTTCAAATGGCAATCACAGGTCATATGTTATTTCTGTGTCAGATTATATAATAATTTAAATAATTTATATACATTAACTTACCAACCGTTAATAAAGAAAATAGAAGAGGACTTAGAGAAATGTAAAGAACTACCAATAACTCTCATAAGGAGAGCGAACTGCATCAAAATGAATGTATTTGCACGACTGCAATACTTTTTCAAAAAGCTACCGATTCCCATGACAGGGGAGTTTTAAAAAAATGAATAAAGTAAAAAGAAAGTTTCTATGGAGGGTAAGAAAGCAAGAGTGGCTTTGGAAAAAAGTAACATGGACATATAATCAAGGGGAATTGCAGCTACCAACCTTCAAAAAGATTTACAGGGTAGCAGAGATATGTGTCAGATTTTTGTCAGGCAGGATTGGCTCATGACAGAGTTATATAAAAGAGAAGAAAAGGTTCCTGAACTCTTACTCTATGATTGGGATGAGAAACTGGTGCAACATAACAATTTATCAATATTACATCATATACTAAAAATATAGAGATAATGCATCTGAAACGACAGATGATAAATTATCAAATACCAAAAATGTTATTAATCCAAAACCCATAAATCTAATTGTAAGTAATGGATTAGAAATTGAATTAAAAGAATAAAACATTGATTTTTTGGGAAAACTTTATTTACATTTCAACATGGAAAATATAAAAATGTCATGGTGCAATATTTTCATATTATCACATGAGAATGTATTTAAAAAAAATTCAGGGACTAGTCTAAGATTACTTGACAGTATTTGCTATTAATATTTAATCACAGGCACTGCGCTCATAAAAAAAATTATCACAAACATTTATAACAGACTACAATATACGGAAAACTATAATGTGATATATAAACCCAAACAAGGTTGGGAAAAAGATTTAAATATACGAATAAAGAATGAAACATGGAAGGAAATATTTGCATGTCGAATAATTAATACAATACAATTGACTCCTTAGATTATATGTTAACACCTCAGAAGTTACAAGAATGGAAACCAACACATGGTTGAGTTGTAAACAAGAAATTGGTCCAATAATACATACAATTTGGACATGTACAAAAGTGAAAACATTTTGAGACTATTTAAACTTGAATTACCATTACAAAAAATAAGATATCAAAGGATCCAAAAAACCTTCTTGTTAAACACCATTAAACATAAAGAATTACGTCTAACATTCGACAGAGTATATTTGTCCCAGACAACCACACCTTCAGTTCTGGCTCTTTACTGACTGAGTTTTAGAACTCGAGCTGGAACTAGATGAACTGTGGGTTATTCAGGAGGCCGAGGCAGCCAAATTCACAGAGAGGTAGTCACCCCAAATAGGCAGGATGCTGATAGGTGGGTGACTGTCAGGGGAGGTAAAAGGAAGGGACCAGTAATGCAGAGTACCCCTGTGGACATTTGTACCACTAATATATATATGCTGTTTATGAGACAATGTACCAGGGCCAAGGTGGTCAAATCTCTACCACAGAAATTTACTCCTCAGCTCCGAAGGGAAGGCCTGTGAAGAGGTGAGGCTCAATAGTAGGGGAATCATTGGTTAAGACGGCAGACAGGAAGTTTGCTGGAATGTATGGAGTTTCCCGGATGTTATTTTGCCTCCCAGGTGTCAGGGTCAACGATGTCTCAAATCATCTCACCAGCATTCTGGAAGGCGCGGGAGACCAGTCGGATGTCATGGTTCATGTGAGGACCAATGAAATAGATGGAGGTAGAGATAGAGGGATAGAGATAGATGGAATATTGTAAGTAGAAAGTTAAAAGACAGAACAACCAGCATGGTAGCCTCTGGATTGCTGCCTGTGTTATGCGTCAGACAGGGTACAAATAGAAATTGATGGCAGATGGATGCGTGGCTAAAGAGGTATAGGGGGCAGGGCTTTAGGTTATGAGATCATTGGGATCTGTTCCGGGGAGGGTAAGGCCTCTATATAAGGGGCGGGCTGCACATGAATTGGAAAGTGACCAATATCCTTGCAGAAGGGTTTGCTGGAGCTGTTGGTGGGGAGGGGGGGTTTAAACTAGATTTTCAAGGGAGTGGGAGGAATCATAATGAGAGCAAAGAGAATACGATAGCAGTGAGACAGGGAGTTACACAGAGATAGAAAATAATAGCAAATAAATGGTCAATAATAACATAAAGGAAAGGCAAGTGTGCTGATGTGAGAAAGAGATCAACAGGAATACAGCACAAACGACATCGATAATAGGCTTACAAGCACTATACTTAAATGCATGTAGCATCAGAAACAAAGTAGATCACCTGGTTGCTGAAATTTAGCTAAAAAGGTCATTAGAGAAACAAGGTTCCATGAGATGTGCAATTGGGAGCTCAATATCTGAGGATACACAGTCTATAGAAAGGATGGTGGAGGTGGAGGGGTGGGTCTGATGATAATTAATGACATTAAATCATTAGGAATAAGGGACATAGGGTCTAAAGCAGTAGAATCAGTATGGATTAAATTAATGAATGCCAAGGGCAACGAACACCAGCTGGTGTGGACTATGAGATACAGAAAGAAATACAAATGGTATGCTGCAAGAAATAATATCAAATTAATTGTGGGAAATTTTTACATGTCAGGGGATTGCGAATAACGGGAATTTACTTGATCGCAGGAGAGTGAGTTTGTAAAAAAGCTAAGAATTTTGAACAGCTTGTTGCGAAGCCCACTAGAGTTGGGTCACGTGTAATGAACCTGAGGTCATTTGGGAGATAAACGTGTTAGAGCCTCGAGGAAACACTGATCATAACATGGTGGAATTCAATTTCAAATTTGAAAAGGAAAATATGTTATGAGATGTATCACTTTTTCAGAGATTATAGTGGTATGAGGAAAGAATGGGCTCAGGTCAACTGGAACAGCAAACTAGTCGGAGTAACAGAGCAAGATTGGAAAGTATTTTTACAAATAATAAAAGGTATTCAGTATAGATATATTCCAATGAAAATGAAATTAGTCAAAAGAAAGATGGTACCAAAGTAAATAACAAAAGAGATAAGGCCAAGATAAAAACAAAAAGGAGGACATTTAAGGAAGCTAAAACTTGTGTAAATCAGACGGCTGGGTTTCCTTCAGAAACTTACAGAAAGAAATAAAAGAAATCATAAGGAACGAAAGAAGATGAGTTATGAAAGGAGATTGGCAAACAATATAGAAAAAAATACAGAGATTTTTTAAAATATGTAAAGAATAAAAGAGAGACACATTTGACATAGGACTGATAGAAAATGATGCAGGGGGATTATAATGGGTTACAGAGATATGGCAGAAGAATTAAATCAATATTTCACATCTGTGTTCACTGTGGAAGACTTTAGTAATATCCCTGACAGACAGAAGCTTCAGGGAGTAGAATTGGATACAGTTTAGATTACTAGAGAAATTGTGCTCAGTAAATTAAATGGATTAATGATCGATAAATGTCCCAGATCGGATGAGGTACACTCGTGGGGTTTGAAAGATGTGGCTTTGGAGGTTGTAGATCCATTGTTGACAGTCTTCCAGAAATCAATAATTTCTGGCATGGTTCCAGGGGATTGGAAATTTGAAAATGTGTTTCCGTTGTGCAAGAAAGGTGGGAAACAGAAAAAAGGAAACTATAGATCTATAAGCCTGGAGTCTGAGGTTGGGAAGATATTAGAGTCAATCCTCAAGGATTAAGTTATGAAATACCTGGAAATGCATAACAGGATTGGTCCTAGTCAGCATGATTTTTTAAAAAGAGAAGATCATACCTGATTAACCTATTAATGTTTTTGAAGAAATCTCAGGTAGCAAAGACAAAGGTGAGGCTGTGGATGTTATATATTTGGATTTTCAAAAGGCCATCAATAAGGTTAGGCTGATAAATAGATGAAGATCAATAGAATTACAGGGATGCTATTAGACTGGACAGAATTTTGGCTGATAGGTTGAAAACAAAGGGTTGAAATTAAGGGATCCTGTTCAGGATGGCTGCCTGTAACAAGCAGTGTTCTACAAAGGTCAGTCTTGGGGCCACTGCTCTTTACAACTTATATTAACAATTTGGATTGTAGAATGAATGGTTTTATGGCCAAATGTTCTGATGACACTAAGATGGGTGGTGGAGCAAGAACTGTTGAAGAAACCAAAAAATTACAGAAGGATATAGACAGATTGGGAGACGGAGAAAATATAGTAGATGAAGTACCATGTTGAGAAGTGTTCAGTTCCACACTTTGGCAATGGAAATAAACAGGCAGAGTACTATTTGGATGGTGAGAAAAGTCAATTCTTGGAGGTGCAAAGAGACCTGGGAGTCCTTGTGCAGAGTAATCTAAAACTCATTGGTAGCGAAGAAGGCGAATGCTATGCTATGTGTATAAGAGTAGAGATGTGTCAATGAGACTCGATGGGACACTGGTGAGACCACTTTTAGTGTACTGTGTACAGTTTCGAGCCCCCTAACTTAGAAGAAATGTGATGTTTTTTGGAGAGAGTGCAGAGGAGGTTTACTAGGATGGTTCCTGGAATGCAGGAGCTGGCATATGGAGAGCGTTTGACAGCTTTTGGTTTGTATTCGTTGGCATGTAAGAGAATTAGGGGTATCTCATAGAGACATTTTGAATATTGAAAAGTTTTGACAGAGTGAATGAGGATAAGATGTTTCCCTTGATGGTTAAATCGAGGAAAAGGGGTCATAGTCTTAAAATTAGAAGTTATTCAATTAAAACAGAGGGGAGAAAAAACTTCTTTAGTCAGAGAGTTGTGGATCTGTGGAACTCTCCTGCAGAAAGCAGTGGATGTCAGATGACTGGGCGTGTTTAAACAGGGAACGGATAAGTATCTCATTATTAAGGGTATCCAGGGATCTGGGGAAAAGGCTAGAAATTGGAACTTTAATTCCCTAATCACCTGTGGTTCATTACGCAACACCCAATCAAAAACCGCTGATAACCTGGTGGGCTTATCAACAGGCTTCTCCAAACACAATCCTGTAGATATTCTATGAACTCTATCTCCTGAGTTCCAGTACATTTCTGACTTTTCCAAATCCCTTTCATGTTAAAATAACCTGTGATTATTTTGACATTTACCTTCCAACACGCTTTTTCTATTTCCAGCTGTAACATTGGTATCACCACCTAGCTGCTGTTTACAGGCCTGAGTATAACTGCTATTAAGGTCATTTTTCCTTTGTCATTTCTTAATTCAGCCCCTCAGGATTTTACCCTATAACATTAAATGTTATTTACCCTATGAAATCACATTATATAGAGATTTAATATCATTGCTTTCTATCTGGGCCACACCAACCCCAATACCGACCTGGCAATTTTTTCTTTACACTGTGTAACATTGGGCATTTAATTCCCAATCACACCCATCATTTAGGCATGTCTCAGTAATGGCCATAATGTCAAATCTCTGAACCTGTTTCTGTCCAACAGTGTTATCTACTTTATTTCAATGCTACATTCAATTAAATACAGTACACTTAGACCAGTATGTGTTACCAATTTTACTATATCTCTGTTGCACAGCAAATTATTCTGTGTGTTCACCTGCCTGTTCTTTTTGTCATCTTTGCTACATATCTCTGACTTTTTATTTTCCTCTTTCTCTACCCTAATATCCTAGTTTCATTCCTTCTGCCAAATTAGTTGAAACCCTCCGTAATAACTCTATTAAACATTCCCACCAGGATCAGAATCAGGATTTAATGTCACGAACACGTCTTGAAATTTGGTGTTTTGCAGCAGCATCATAGTGAAAATGTACATGTCACAACCATCTTATGACAATACTATAAAAATATTAACAACAGTGCACGAAAAGTCAGGCAATGTCATAGGTTCTTTGATTATTCAGAAATTTGATGGCAGCGAGGATTAAGTTGTCCTTGCATTGCTGAGTGCTCATCTTTATCCCAATGGTACCAGAGGGAGAAAAGCATGGCTGGGTGATAGGTGTATTTGAGGATCGAGGCTGCTTTTTAAAGACACTGCCTCATGTATATGTCTTCTATAGAGTGAACTCTGGTACCTGTGATGTCACAGAGTGAGTTAACAACCCTCTGGAGGTTACTCTTTTCCTAAGAGTTGACGCCTCTATACCAGACCGTGATACAACTAGACAGAATGCTCAGCACAGTACACCTTTTGAAGTTTACACGAGTCTTTGGTTACATACAAGTTCTCCTCAGAAACCTCACAAGGTCTAGCTGATGGTGACGCTTCCTTGAGACTGCATCCACGTGGAAGCTCCAGTAAAGGTCCTCCGAGATGTCGGCACCCAGGAATTTGACATTCCTGACCCTCCTCACTATTGATCCCTTGATGAGGACTAGGTCGTGTTCCTATGACTTCCTCCTGAAGTCCAGAATAATCTCCTTGGATTATCTAAAGTTCAATGCAAGTTGTCGTTAATACACCATTCAACGAGCTGATCTATCTCCCTCATGTACAGTTTCTCATTGCCGTTTGTGATTCTGTCGACAACTCTGGTGTCATTGGTAAACTTGTAGATATGATTGGAATTGTTCCTGTCCACACATTCAGGAATGTATAATGATTAGAGCAGTGGACTAAGCGCTCATTCTTCGGGTGAATCTGTGTTGATGATTAGTGAGGAGGATATATTTTTTCCAATTCATACTGAGTGTTGTGTTTCAATGAGAAAGTCCAGGGTTCCAATGCAGAGGGGAGTACAGAGGCCCATAATATCTAACTTTGTGACCAGAACTGAGGGAATAATGGAATATGAGTCCAAGCTGTAGTTTATGAAAAGAAGCCAGATGTATGAATTGATGTTATTGAAGGGATCCAGAGATGAGTGGAAAGCCAGGATATTGCATCTGCTGTGGAGTGAGTATTACGAAAGACCATTTGAGTTTATGTTTATCCCATCATTTATGTATATGTCATACCTCACCCAAAGTAAATTGCAATAATTCAAGAATTTGAAAACCTTTCACCACGCACAGTTCTCTTAGCCGGGCATTCATCTGCTCAAAACTGTTATTCGTTCCTTCATTCATACATGACAGAGGCAGCAAACCTGTGATCACTGCCCTAGAAGTCCTGCATCTCAATTTTCCTCCTGACACCTTGAAAACTTCCTTCAAGACCTCCTCTAATTTAGAAATCACGTGATGGAGTAGTGGCCGGGTAGGAGAATACCAGCCCTCTCCAGAAAAGAAGAAATATAGTGAAGAAAATACAAATTTCATGAAACACAAAACATAACTTTCTTATGGAGATAAGAAAGAAAATGGCACCATAGAAGGAAAAAGGCAAAACAGTGGGGGAAAAAAATAAGAAAATACACCAGAAGAGAAAGGAGAAGGCCTTATCTGCATGAAGACTACAGGGAGCTGTCATGGAGAAAAGAGACCGTTCCCCAAGGTTGGTGACAATCTTGCAGAGTCGCAGCTTCCTGACCGCTGGACTGGAAAAATGGCTCTCTGAGCCAAACAAGAGCATGCAGTGTGCACACTAAGAAAAAAGAAAACACTGACAGGAGGGCGCCCAGCTGAGGAGTGAGCAAACACAGCGCGACCAGCTGAGGGATGCCCGGCACCAGGGCTCTCAGCTGGAAGAAGAGGAAAGCGTGAGGAAAGGGAGTGATAAGAAAGCAGAACAGCAACAGGAGGCCCAACAGATGACTAGCCAGAAGAAGAGAACCAAAAACAAGAAGCCAAGCAAGAAGAATCCCAGCAAAGTGAGGCAAGCAACTCAACAAGAAAGTCAGAAGAGACACAGATAAAGGAAGAGAAGTAGAAGACACAAACACAGATGCAGACACAGAAGAAGAGGAAGAAGAAGACCGAGTTCTGCTCAGAGAAACAGAAAGTAAAATAGATGGACAGTGTATAGATTTTTAAAAAAATTTCAAGGACATTAAAAGAATGGTTGACATTAGAATTTAGTGAAATGAAAAGAAAAATGAAAAGTACAGAAGAAAAACTGAGTAGATTAGAGCTGGTCATAACAGAAATAGGGAAAAGATTAGAAAATATGGAAGAAAGAGGAACGGCTGTAGAAATGGAAGTGAATGACTTAAGAAGAAAATAGGAAGAAATTAAAAAAAAACTTCAAGAGTCACAAGCGTTGTTAGCTCAGAAGATTCATATAATGGAAAATTATAGTTGGCGAAACAACATAAAGATAGTGGGCCTGAAAGAAGATGAAGAAGGCACAAATATGAAGGAATTTATAAAAGAATGGATCCCAAATGTCTTGGGAATCCCAGAAATACCAGAAGGAATGGAAATAGAAAGGGCACACAGAACATTAGCTCCAAAAGCACAGACACAGCAAACACCAAGATCTATTTTAGTACAATTTCTGAGATACACGACAAGAGAAAATATATTGGAGAAGGCAATGAAAAAAATGAGAGAAGACATTTTTGTTAAGATATTCAGCTGTGCTTAAAATATTTATCACAGGGGAGCAAAACAGACTGTTCTCGGATCTGGAGGAAGCATGAGAAATTGCAGAGTGCCTGCAGGACTGAAGGAGAGATGAAGAGATGAAACAAGAACAAAGAACGATGACAAAATACATATAAAGATGTAAAAAATAATGTATAAGTAAGAATTGAAGAAGGGAAAGATAAGGGAAGAAATGAAGTAAGTGGAGAGAGGTTAAGCTTTGTGAAATATGAAGATAAAAGTCTTTTCTGGAGGGGTTTGGGTGGGAGAGAATAACAGTCACTGCAAAATCAGTTGATGCTTGCGAGTGGGTTCGTAATCCAAATGGAGAGGGGAGTTGTGGTTGCACAGCAAGGGTCAAGGGGCAACTCAGAGAGGGGGTGACATTTGGGGTTAAGGGAATTTTAGATGTGGGAGTTGTTGAAGTATTTTATGTTTTAAAAGTGTTGTCATACATTGAGTTCAAAAAAGGAAAACTGACAGATGAAATTGGGAAAAGGTGGGATGATGGTGGTGAAGAAGCAGAAATGAGGTGTAAACAGAATATGAGATGGCCATGTTGAACTATATGACTATAAATATTAATGGAATACATAACAAAATTAAATTAAAAAGGCTATTAAATTTCCTGAAAAAAGATAAAAATAGACATAGCATTTGTGAAGGAAATGGATCTAACTGAAGTGGAACATAATAAATTAAGGAGAGACTGGGTAGGGCACATAGAGGCAGCATCATATAATTCAAAAGCCAGAGGTGTAGCTCTATTAATAAATTAAAATATACCAATCAAAATAAAGAAGGAAATAATAGATCCAGCAGGGAGGTATTTAATGATAAAATGTCAGACATATTCAGAATTCTGGAATTTGATCAATGTATATGTACCAAATGAAGAGGATCAAAAGTTTATGCAGTATATTTTTTGAAGATTGTAGATACGCAGGGGAATATATTGATAGGAAGGGATTTTAACCTTAATTTGGATCCAATGTTTGATAAAATTGAACAAAAGACTAGCAAATAGAATAAAGTGGCCAAAATGTATGGTTAAATTAGTGCAGGAAATGAAACTTAAGGATATATGGAGGAGGCAACACCCATGGAAGAAGGAATATTCATATTATTCGAGTAGGCATAAAACATACTCAAGGATTGATGTTTTTGTTGTCAGCCCATATTCAAGGTAGAGTCAGAAAAACTGAATAAAAAGCTAGATTGCTATCTGATCACTCACCCCTGTTTTTAGCAATAGAACTGGAGGACATCCCACCAAGAACGTACAGATGAAATTTAAACTCCATGCTACTTAAAAGACAGGAGTTTAGAGAATTTATTGAATGCCAAATTAAAATGTACTTTGAAATAATTACAGAATCAGTGAAAAACAAATTTATATTATGGGATTCAATGAAAGCCTTCATTAGAGGGCAGATAATAAGTTATGTAACTTACGGAAAAACATGAAAAAACATAAAAAAACTACATTTGGGAAATACAACAGTTGGAAAGGGAGAGAGTAAGTACAGAAAAAGAAGGAGCAACTAGGGATGATATAACAAAAAAGTAGAGAATTGGCGGACAAAAAAATAAAATATGAAACATTACAAATGTATAAGGTGGAGAAGAACATAATGAAAATAAAGCAAAAGTATTACGAACTTGGAGAAAACAAACACAAAATATTAGCCTGGCAACTTAAAACAGAACAAGCTAAAAGAATTGTATTGGCATCAAGGAAAACGGACAAACAAATTACATATAATCCAATGGAGATTAATGAGAACTTTAAGGAATTCTGTGAACAATTATACCAAACTGAGAATGAGGGGAAAGATGATAAAAATAGAAGAGTTTTTAGCTAAAATTGAACTCCGAAATTCCAAGAAGAGGAGCAAAACAAGCTGATAAATCCATTTGAAATAGAGGAAGTACAGGATATATTAAAAAAAGCTGCTGCACAATAAAATGCCTGGAGAGGATGGATTCCCAATAGAATTCTATAAAACATTTAAAAAGTTATTAATTTTTCCTCTCCTGGAAGTAATGAACCAGATAGAAGGAACATAAAACTTGCCAGATCCATGTAAGTCAGCAATAATACCAAAGGTGGGGAAGGATCCTCTAATACCAACATCTCTACTTAATTCAGATTATAAGATAAAAGCAAAATTATTAGCAAAATAGATTGGCCGACTGTGTACCAAAAATAGTAAAGCAAGATCAAACTGGATTTATTAAGAAAAGACGAACAGTGTATAATGTCTGTGAGTTTATTAATTTAATTCATGCAATTCAAGTAAATAAGATGCCAACAGTGGCTGTTGCTTTAGATGCAGAAAAAGCCTTTGACAGGGTAGAATGGAATTATTTATTCAAAGTATTACAGAGGTTCAATCTACCAGAAAAATATATTAATTGGATTAAAGCATTATATAATGGACCATTGGAGAAGGTGACATTAAATAGATATGTATTGAACCAATTTAAATTAAGCAGGTCATCTCGGCAGGGATGTCCACTATCTCCCTCACTCTTTGCTTTAGCAATAGAACCATTGGCAGTACTGAAAATAATAGAAAATAAAATAAAAGGGATAGAAATAAAGGAGAAGGAGTATAAAATCAGTTTATTTGCAGATGATATCATAGTATACTTAACAGAACCCAATATCTTCTTTTGGCTTGGCTTCACGGACTAAGATTTATGGAGGGGTAAATGTCCACGTCAGCTGCAGGCTAGTTTGTGGCTGACAAGTCTGATGCGGGACAGGCAGACACGGTTGCAGCGGTTGCACGGGAAAATTTGTTGGTTAGGGTTGGGTGTTGGTTTTTTTTCTCCTTTGTCTTTTGTCAGTGAGGTGGGCTCTGCGCTCTTCTTCAAAGGATGTTGCTGCCCGTCGAAATGTGAGGCGCCAAGATGCATGGGTTGAGGTGATATCAGCCCATTGGCGGTGGTCAATGTGGCAGGCACCAAGAGATTTCTTTAGGCAGTCCTTGTACCTCTTCTTTGGTGCACCTCTGACATGATGGCCAGTGGAGAGCTCGCCATATAACACAATCTTGGGAAGGCGATGGTCCTCCATTCTGGAGACGTGACCTACCCAGCGCAGTTGGATCTTCAACAGCATGGATTCGATGCTGTCGGCCTCTGCTATCTCGAGTACTTCGATGTTAGGGATGAAGTCGCTCCGATGAATGTTGACGATGGAGCGGAGACAACACTGGTGGAAGCGTTCTAGGAGCCGTAGTTGATGCTGGTAGAGGACCCATGATTCGGAGCTGAACAGGAGTGTGGGTATGACAACGGCTCTGTATACGCTTATCTTTGTGAGATTTTTCAGTTGGTTGTTTTTCCAGACTCTTTTGTGTAGTCTTCCAAAGGCACTATTTGCCTTTGTGAGTCTGTTGTCTATCTTGTTGTCGATCCTTGCATCTGATGAAATGGTGCAGCCGATAAACTGGTTGACCGTTTTGAGTTTTGTGTTCCTGATGGAGATGTGGGGGGGCTGGTAGTCATGGTGGGGAGCTGGCTGATGGAGGACCTCAGTTTTCTTCAGGCTGACTTCCAGGCCAAACATTTTGGCAGTTTCCGCAAAACAGGATGTCAAGCGCTGAAGAGCTGGCTCTGAATGAGCAAATAAAGCGGCATCATTTGCAAAGAGTAGTTCACGGACAAGTTTCTCTTGTGTCTTGGTGTGAGCTTGCAGGCGCCTCAAATTGAAGAGACTGCCATCCGTGCGGTACCAGATGTAAACAGTGTCTTCATTGTTGAGGTCTTTCATGACTTGGATCAGCATCATGCTGAAGAAGATAGAAAAGAGGGTTGGTGCGAGAACGCAGCCTTGCTTCACACCATTGTTAATGGAGAAGGGTTCAGAGCGCTCATTGCTGTATCTGACCGGAACTTGTTGGTTTTTGTGCAGTTGGATAACCATGTTGAGGAACCTTGCGGGGCATCCAAGGCGCTCTAGTTATTTGCCAAAGCCCTTTCCTGCTCACGGTGTCGAAGGCTTTGGTGAGGTCAACAAAGGTGATGTAGAGTCCTTTGTTTTGTTCTCTGCACTTTTCTTGGAGGTGTCTGCGGGCAAAGACCATGTCAGTAGTTCCTCTGTTTGCGTGAAAGCCGCACTGTGATTCTGGGAGAACATTTTCAGCGACACTAGGTATTATTCTATTTAGGAGAATCCTAGCGAAGATTTTGCCTGCAATGGAGAGCAGCGTGATTCCACTGTAGTTTGAGCAGTCTGATTTCTCGCCTTTGTTTTTGTACAGGGTGATTATGATGGCATCACGAATGTCCTGAGGCAGTTTTCCTTGGTCCCAGCAAAGCTTGAAAAACTCATGCAGTTTGGCATGCAGAGTTTTGCCGCCAGCCTTCCAGACCTCTGGGGGGGATTCCATCCATACCTGCTGCTTTGCCACTTTTCAGTTTTTCAATTGCCTTATATGTCTCTTCCGGGGTGAGGACCTCATCCAGCTCTAGCCTTAGGGGCTGTTGAAGGAGCTGGAGCATGGCGCAATCTTGGGCTGAGCGGTTGGCACTGAAAAGAGATTGGAAGTGTTCTGACCATCGTTTGAGGATGGAGATCTTGTCGCTGAGGAGGACTTTGCTGTCTGAGCTGCGCAGCGGGCTTTGGACTTGGGGTGAGGGGCCGTACACAGCCTTTAGAGCCTCGTAAAAACCCCTGAAGTCGCCAATGTCCGCGCTGAGCTGGGTTCATTTGGCAAGGCTAGTCCATCACTCATTTTGGATCTCCCGGAGTTTGCGCTGAAGATGACTGCATGCGCGACGGATGGCTTGTTTCTTCTCTGGCCAGGACGGCTTTGTAAGGTGAGGCTGGTGGGCAGCTCACTTCTTTGCCAGCAGCTCCTGGATTTCCTGGCTGTTTTCATCGAACCAGTCCTTGTTTTTCCTGGAGGAGAAGCCCAGTACCTCTTCAGTGGATTGCAGTATGATAGTCTTCAGCTGATCCCAGAGGGTTTCAGGGGATGAGTCCGTGAGGCAGATTGCTTTGAGGTTTGCCTGGAAGTTTCCTCTCGCTTCGTCTGACTGCAGGTTTCCAACATTGAACCTATTTCTGGGGCTTTACTATTCCTGGGCTTTGGCTTGAAATGAAGGTTGAGCTTGCAGTGAACCAGCCGGTGGTCAGTGTGGCATTCCATTCTGGGCATGACCCTGGTGTGGAGCACATCTCGTTTGTCTCTTTCTTGCACCAGGACGTAGTCCAGGAGGTGCCAGTGTTTGGATTGGGGATGCATCCAGGTAGTCTTCAGGCTGTCCCTCTGCTGAAAAAGGGTGTTTGTAATGACAAGCTGCTGTTCTGCGCAGAGCTCCAACAGGAGGCGCCCATTGTTATTGCAATTGACGACATCATGCTTTCCCAGGATTCCTGGCAAGGTTTCTGAGTCTTTGCCGACGCGAGCATTGACGTTGCCAAGGATGACAACCTTGTCGGCTGTAGGGGTTTGTTGAATGAGTTGCGCAGGTCAATGTAGAACTTGTCCTTTTCTGCTGGTTCCACCTGGAGGGATAGAGCATAGACACTGATGAGGGTGATGCGACGCTTGTTTTGAAGGGGAGTCACATGGACATGATCCGGTCCGAGTGGCCTGTCGGGAGGTTTTCGAGTTTGGAGGCAATGGAGTTCTTGACCATGAAGCCTACACCAGATAGGGGTCATCCATAGGCTTGCTAGACCAGTAGAGTGTGTAGCCCGCGTCGCGTTCTTGGAGGCTGCCTACATCTGCAAGGTGGACTTCACTGAGAGTGGCTATGTCAATGTCAAGTCTGAGGAGTTCATGTGCAATGAGGGCAGACCGACGTTCAGGTCTGTCGGCCTTGTCTAGCATGGTTCGGATGTTCCAGCATGCTAGCTTGAGTTTGTGAGCATCTTTTAAGGGGGAGGATGTGGAGGGGGAGGGCGTGGAGGGGGAGGACGTGGAGGGGGAGGACGTGGAGGGGGAGGACGTGGACCTGTCCTCGGGCCTGCGCAAAGGAGCTTTTAGGTGGAATGCAGAACCCGATATATCAATAAAAGAACTAGATAAGAAATTGAAGGAATATGGTGAAATATCAGGGTACAAGATCAACACAAATAAAAGTGAACCGATGCCAATGAGTAATGTAGATTATACAGAATTTATAAAAGAATCACCATTTAAATGGAAAACACAAGCAATCCTATACCTAGGTATTAAATTAGATAATAATTTAAGCCACCTGTACAAATTAATTATCAGTCATTAATAACGAAATTACAGGAAGACTTAGAACATTGGAAAGAATTACCACTAACGTTGATAGGGAGGGTAAATTGCATTAAAATCAATGTCTTTCCTAGGACAACAATACTTACTTCAATAGTTACTAATTCGCTTAACAGAGAAATTCTTCAATGAACGAAAAAGAATAACAATAAAATTTTTATGGAAAGGGGAAAACCGAGGATAGTGTTAGATAAATTAACAGAGTGGTACAACCAAGGTGGTTTGCAATTACTAAAGTTTAAAAATTATTATAGAGCAGCACAATTAAAGTATTTATCAGATTTTTATCAGTAAAGTGAAATACCAGATTGGACTAAGATAGAGCTAGATATAATAGGGGAGAAACTACCAGATCATATACTTTATAAGTGGGCTGAAAAGCTGGTGCAATATAAAAGCTCACCAGTACTGCATCATTTACTCAATATATGGAAGAAGATTCACTTAGAAAGGAAAATAATATATTACCAACTAACAAAATTATTATTGATGCAAAATCAGCTAATCCCTTTTACACTTGACAACCTTTCCTTTAGAGAATGGGAAAAAAAGGAATTACAAAGTTGCTTTTTCGGAAATAATTTATTAACATTTGAACAAATGAAGTACAAATATGGAATAACTCATAGTACAATGTTTGCATGCCATCAACTAAATGCCTACTTAAAGGATAAATTGGGAAACAGACTGAGATTACCAGAAGAAGAAGCTTTGAAACAATGATAATAAAAAAATTATAATGAACATGTAGATCAAGCTGCAATAGAAGGAAAGTGATGAAATAAGCTATAAACCCAAACAAAAGTGGGTAAAAAGAATTAAACAAAGATTTAAAAAAGTGAAACATGGGAAAAGTTATGCTCTGGAACTATGAAGAATATAATAAACACAAGGTTATGCATGATACAGGATTATTGGTTACATAGTTTATATATCATGCCCCAAATGTATTTTTTAAAAATGGGACCGAACATTATCAGATAGGTGCTTTCGCTGTAAGAAGGAAATGGAACAACAGAACATGCAATTTGGGCATGTGAGAAAGTGAAAAAATTGGGAAGATCTAAATCAGGTATTAAATAAAATCACAAAAAGCAACATACCAAAAAATCAAGAGATTTCTCTTCTAAGTGATATAAGAAGTAAAGAATTAAGCTTCAAACTGGATGAAGTGCAAAAAAGATTTATTATGATAGGCTTAGCTGTAGCAAAAAAATGTATAATGTCAACTTGGAAATCAGAAGAGAGCCTCAGAGTACAGCAATGGTACATGGAAATGAATAAATTTCATTTGGAAAAAATAACATATAATTTAGAATATAAAGTCACATTATTTGAACAAATTTGGAACATAACAGAGAGGGCTTGCCTCAGACCTCGACCCCCTAAAATGATAAGAATACAAAATGACTTGAGCCAGTTTGTAAAAGTAGATGACACAATTTTCTTGCTTATTTTCATTGTGTGATGACATTGTTTAATGGTTTTATTGTATTGTATATGTTGAACGTTTAATGGGTTTGGAGGGGGTGGGAAGGAGGGAGGGAAGGTAGGGGGGAACAAGGGGAGAAAATGCCACTGTGCATATTTAAGAGGGAAATGTTTGTATGTATATTGATTGATATGGTTCACAGTGTGAAAAATTTAAAAAAATTAAAAACAGACCTCTGTTTTTGTGTCTATGTAATTGGTGCCAACATATAATGTTAATGAGTCCAGAGGACCCCAAAAACCAGCAGCAATACAACATAGGGTTATTAAAACAAAAAGTAGTTTTTCATTATATTGAACATGAAAACAGAATTAAACTTTAACTTATTACTTAACCTACCTAACCCACTTAATCCCATCTCTAATACTAAGCGCATGTGTGTGTAATGTCAATTTAAGATTAGAAAAGTACTTTGATCACAGTCCAATCTCACTGGTTGCAGGCAATTCTTGTTCTGTGCACAGAAGTTAGTATTAACAAGGTTCATCAGGCTTTGGAGTTTAATAGGGAAATGGTTAACACTCAGGAGGGTTCTTGTTGGTTTTCAGAGAGAGATTCCTTTTCCAGGATATCAGCAACTGATTCCTTCTCAATCAGTCTTGTTGATAAAAGTTGCCCCCTTCAGGGTTCTCCAGATGATCTTCTTTCTTTCAAGGTCACCTTTCAGACCACCAATCATCTCCTTTGACCAGACAGCCTTCTACAGTTTGACAGTCTGTCCTTCTAGAATGGTATTCTGTGTCTCTCCTCTCTGTTTCACTCCCTGCCTCTGAGATCAAAACTGTTCTCCCTCTGCCTGCAAAAATCACATGCTTTCCCAGGCAAGCTGTCTAGTCATGTCGTCACTTTGTGTTGCTCTTTTGCAGAAAGCATTCTTCAAGAATCCTGCAAAGATTGTGTTTTAAAATGTGTGTGTGCATGCTGCTCTAACAATTCCTCCCAAGCCACCTCTAAATACTATGTCACAGTAGCAAGACTTCTGGTTGCTCACACTCTCCCCTCAAAATACTTGAGACATGATCTGAGACATCCCACACCTCAGCACCATCCAGATATCCCTACTATGCTCGCAAAACCGCTTCTCTGTTCTCCTCTCCATGGAAGCCCCTATTACCACGTCAAAATTTATCGGCTATAAGTTTCAGCAGGATGTGACCTTGAAGCTTGCTAAGATGTGGAAGCATAAATTCAACTATGACTTTACTGAATGCATCAGGAATGACCAGGATCCTTCAAAGGAAGACAAGCAGTTTTTGGAATTATTGTCAAAATCTTCCAAGCTGGTTAATGGTCGTTGAATTACCTTTGAAGGTTATATGTATGCCAGATAATAGAAATGTTATCGAACAACTGACACTGAATTTGATGAGAAGATTCAAGAAAGATTCTTCCTTTCATTCAGACTACACAAAATGCATGTCTTATATGATAAATAAAGGATCTGAAGAGAAGGTACAAGATAATATTTTGGAAAGTCATGAAGGCAAAAAATGGTTCTTAACACACCATGCATCCAGAAAAGGAAAATTCGTGTGGTGTTTGATTGTGGTGCACCTTTTCGGGGATTTTCAATTATTTCTCAACTCTTATAGCATCCTGATTATACCAGTATGTTTATAGGAGCCATGACCAGATTCCTGAAGGAATCTATCATCCAACTCCAGATCTTGAGGTAATATTCCACAAGATGAAAATACCGAATGAAGACTGTGTATTTTTACGATTCCTTTGGTGGACTGATGGGAATTTCACTCGTAATATGTTGGAATACAGAATGAAATGACATCTATTTGGAGCAATTTCATCAGCAGGTTGTGTGAAATTGTCCCTTAGGAAGTGTGATGAGGACAATATGGAACTTGTAGCCATCACGCTACAAGCACCATCAAGAATAAATTCTATGCGGATGACTGTCTCACCTCCACAGCTACAGTCAAATAATCAATAGTTCTTATCAAAACGTAAAGGCAATCTATTTCAAAGGAGGTTTATATTTACAAAACGGACAAAAAATTGTTGCCAGGTATTGATTGCCATACCTAACATTGAGAGCGCGAAAGAAATGTGGACATAGATCATGACAACATTCCTGTTGAGAGGGTGTTTGAGATACAATGGTGTGTTGGGAGAGGGTCCAGGGGAGGTTTAAGAGAATGATCTCTGGATTAGAGAGCGAACGTGTGAGGAGTATTTGAGTTGCTGCGCCTGTACCAGCTGCAGCTTCGAAGGATCGGCGGATCTCATTGAAAGGTGTGTGATAAAGTGTAGGAGGAGAACATGTAATCTAGCCATGTGAGAGTTTGGAACAAGACAGCAAAGTGCCGCAAGAACAGAACGTCCCTTTGGATCAGATATGACGAGAACTCTTTTAAAGCGCAGTTGAGGACATGTGTGAAATTTCTTGCCACTGACGGCTGTGATGGTCAGGTAATTGGGTATATTTAAAGTAGAGGGAGATTGGATCTTGATTGATCGGGATGTCAAAGGTTTTGGGGAGAATGCAGAAGTAAATACGTCAGCTAGACTTGATTGACTGAATGGCCGCATTGATTCCTCAGTTCCATCAGGATGACCCTCCACAGTGTCACTCGATCAGTGCGATGTCACATTACGTCGATCGATTGACTTTCCATTATTGCATGCACATTTCTCTCTCCGTCAGTACTACCCGATATCACAGAACATTATCATTACTATCCACAGTGTATCCCACAAAACTAAAACTTTCTGCAACAGTAATACGCGTATTGCGCCCCCTCCCCTCCATCCCATCCCTACTACCCCAGTGTGGCTCTCTAGCACGGCATATATCCCCGTATTATGACTAACTGACGTGTACCGCTTCATTAGGATACTGTACTTCAAATTGCATCCCTATTCGCCACTCGCAATGTTTACACCATTTGTACTACCCCACCGTGCATCGACTCATTCATCTTCCCCACCGTCTCACTTAATTGTTACTTCCCTAAAATGTGCCGCCCCTCAGTCGACCCCACAAGGTGTCTAGATCCTGATCCTCCACTGTGCGCACACTGTCACCACGGCGTGTCACTTCATAAGTACTAATGCACAGTGAATCACCTCATCAGCACTCACCAGGGAAAGCTGCGCCACCAATCCAACCGAACAGTCTATCGCTCAATCCGCAATAACTCGTACTGTGTTCCTTCATCAATGCCTCTCACAACGTGTCATTACATCAGTTCCACCAACTCCATTAGTAGAACTCACACTGCATCGCTCCACCCCACAGTTTGTATCCGATCATCACTATTCCCAAATGTATGGCTCCAACATTTCTACCCTACAATGTTTTTCTACATCAGTATAACCCATAACGTGTCAGTCCGTAATGCTTCACAACTTTCTGTCTACTGGCCTGCCGACAGTTGGCCTCACCATCAACAGTACCGAATTACATTAAAGATATGAGACTGGGTGGAGCATTGGCAGAAAGGAAAGGGTGGAAATAAAGGGATCCTGTTCTGGTGGGTTGGCAATGACGAGTGGTGTTCCACAGGGGTCCGCGTTGGGGCCATTATTTTTTCTCAATGTATAACAATCATTTAGATTGAATGGTTCTGTAGCAAAGTTTGCGGATGACACCAAGATCGGCGGTGAAGTTAAAAGTGTTGAAGAAACGAAAGGTTGCAGAGAGAGTTGGACAGCTTAGAAGAGAGGGCAAATAAATGGCAGATGAGATACAATATTGAGAAATGTACTGTTATACATTTTGGAAGAGGAAATAAAAAGGCAGGTTATTATTTGAATGGGGAGAAAATTCGGAAGTGCAAAAGTACTTGGGGGTCCTTATGCAGGATAAGCTCAGTTTTGATTGGCAGTAAAGAAAGCGAATGCTTTGTTGACTTTCATTTCAAGAGGAATAGTGTATAAGAATAAAGAGGTATTGATGAGGCTCTATGGGGCACTAGTGAGACCTGAGTTGAAATACTGTGTGCAGTTTTGGGCCCCTTCTCTTAGAAGGGAGAGAGTAGAGAGAATATACCCGATGAATCCTGGAATGCAAGGGCTCTTGGACTGTATTCATTGGCGTATAGAAGAATGAGAGGAGGTCCCATAGAAAGATTTCAAATGCTGAAAGGATTGGACAGATCCTTGGTGGGTGATACCAGGACAAGAAGGAAAAGTCTTAGAATTAGAAGGTACCCATTTAAAACAGAGACGAGAAGAAATTTCTTTAGCCAGAGGGTTATAAATTTGTGGAATTCAATGCTACATACAGCTGTGGAGGCCCAATCATTGGGGAAGTTTAATGGGGAGATTAACAGGTATCTAATTATTCAGGGTATCAAGGGATCTGGGGGAAATACTGGAAATTGGAACTAGATGTGACAACGGTTTAGTTCAGGGTGTTGTGGAGCAGATTCAATAGGCCGAATGCCCTAAATCTGTTCCTTGATCTTGTCACCACAAATGGTTACCAATACCATGTCAGGAGCACTCCTCAATGACTTACTCCCTCTGTGCTAATTAAGAGCATGGTCACTCCGTCAGTAATACCCCATAGTGCATCATTAAATTAGTACAAATTTATTCTGTTTCACTCCTTCAGCATTCATCCACAGCAATGCACTGTTTCAAATTGACGGCATAAGTTCTACCTCTCATAGCATCTATCCATTCACTCAAACCACATGGTGTCATTCCAATATACAAGTCCCCTGGTGTGTTAGTCAGTAATGCCACCCATTGTGTCAATCCATCAGTATCACTCATAGTCTCTATCCATTCACATCATTGGTACCTCTCCTTCAATACTATGAGCAATAGCTTTCCCCACCATTACTACTGTTGCAAGCCCAGAGGACCCCAAAACCCAGCAGCAAATGATATTTACCATGACAGAGTTACTTAAACAAAAGTTGCTTTTAATTACTTTTGAACATGAAAATAGATTCAAACTTTAACTTGTACCTATTGACTCACTTAAACTACTTAACCCCTTCTAATTCTAAGTGCACGTGCATGTAATGTGTGTGTGTGTGTGTGTGTGTGTGTGTGTGTGTGTGTGTGTGTGTGTGCAAGTTCAGAAAAGTTCTCTGGTTCACAGTCTAATCTCACTGGTTGCAGGCAAATCTTGTACTGTGCACAGAAGTTAGCTTTAATAAAGTTCACCAGGTTTTGAAGCTTAACAGGTAAATGGTTACCACTCAGGAAGGTTCTTGTTCGGTTTCAGAAAGCGTTTTCCTCTTCCAGGACATCCACAACTGATTCCGATTTAATTAGCCTCACCAGTGTGTTGCTGATGGGATTTTCCCCCTTCAGGTCACCACAGAGCTGCATCCTTCCCTTTTTAATCATCATCGGGGTGATATTTGCGATTCTCCAGTCTTACGTAACCATGTCCATCCGAATCCATTGATTCATGGAAGATCATTAAAAATGCCTCCACAATCTCTGCAGCAAAGTCCTTCAGAACTCAAGGGTGTACTTCATCCGGACCTTGAGACTTGTCTACCATTAAACCATTTATCTTCCTATGTACCTTCTCTCTTATGATCTTGTCAGCCCTCATTTCACTTCCCAAAACCCTTGAGAATCTATTAAGCTACTAATCTCTTCAATAATTATTCAAAATCCTTCCCAGCAGGAAAATGTGTGGAATTAAGGATATGGCGAAGCGACCTACTTTTTCTGTTTTACTTTCATGTTTTATTTTTATTTCTAACCTTGGTTCTTGCCTCAACTTTGTTTTATTTCCTAGGTTTCTGTAGCTCATTAGAATCTTTAAAATATATGACCACGTCTGTTAGGGTTAGGGTGAGGAGGTGGGGATGGATATGTATCAACTCTGTATGTTATATGAATGTTGAAAGGGATTGTGTTTGTTGTTTGAATTTTTTTGAATCTATGAAAATCAAAAATAAAATATTACAAAAATTGTACTTTATTCTCGTTGCCGAGTGTTTTTCATCGGCTGCTCGTGTTTAGGTCCACATTCCAATGAAACAAAGATTGATTCATTGGTCCAGACTAATTAGGCGGCAGAGTGTCCTGTGGTAATTTACAGTGTTGTATCTCTAATTTAAATTAAATATTCTATCCTATACAGAAGGGGAATTATTTTCTTCTTCATGACCCCTTTAATTAACAATTAAATCATTTGTAATTCTCCCCAAAAACATAGAAGGGGTATCGGTTAATTGAGTAATTTGGGTGGCACGGGCTCATGGGCTGGAAGGGCATATAACCTTACATCTAAATTTCATACACATAAAATGTTTGTATAAATTAAAATTAATGAAGGCGATTAGCAAATCGCCTTCGAATGCCACATTTTCTTTCTCTAACCGTGAACAGTGTTTTTAAAATACATGGTAACAAACAAATCCTTCTTACCCTCTCTTTCCGCTGACCCAGGTTATCCGACATGGTCCACTGCCATTTTCCAACATTTGTCCCCAGTTTCGCACCTTCCTCTACCTCTATATTTGTATTCCCCCACAGATTTCCATTGGATGGTGTAATGAATATGATAATTGAGGAAGTTACTTCCCACTATAGGTGCTTCACAGAATCAAATAACACGAATCAAATAATTGTATTGGCTACTACATAGTTCTGAAGGGGTACTCTGCCAGACTTGAATATGTTTGGTCGATCAGTACAAAATCAGCTCATTTGGAACTTAATCGAATTTCTACATTTATTTATTCAAGGAGTAGATTTGTGCGTCGAAATGCTGTTTCTGTTCTCTTTCGCTTTGTGACACCATGTTAATAGCAAACGCAACCAGAGCTTTTCGTCTTAGTTTGGAACGATCTCCGTCACCATGAGTGTATGATTTCCCTATATCATACTTCCCACAATGGGCATAGTAGGCCTGTGCCCAAGCACAGAAATAGTCAGGGAAACAAAAGCATTTAAAATAACTTTGAAGGAAATAAAAATCATAATACAGACAGATTATACCAGGCTTTAGTTCAAATACTGCTTCTGACCTTGACAATGTATAGCCAAGTTCAGTTTCTAACCATCTGCCTGTATAATGGAACAGTGATTCTCTGGAATACAATGTGCAAATGTACACACAAAATACACTTCATGTAATAATTACAGAAGCACTTAAAGGTATGATTTTTTTAAAAATATACATAAATATGTTTGGTTGATTAACTCCTTTACAGGATACTGTTCACCAAGCTCAAAGACTGGGATATGCTTTTTAAGTCTGGATGTCCAGATTTTGATGCTAATGGACCCCTGATGGTGGGTCTGAAGACCTTCACTCTCCAGTGCGACAGGACTACAGGACATGATGTGCCTGTTGAAACAGCACAGAGCAGTGTGACCGGGCAGTTGGGCCGGACGTGTTCAAGGCACGAAATGACGGTCTGCAAGGCCTGCATCTCTACATCATTCCTCAGGGCCTGTGCTAGTTGAGCATCATCTTGGCCAGGGGCGGGAGTGTTGATGGCGGGCATGAGAGTGCATCAGCCACCACATTGTCCATACTTGCCCTGTCTCGATGTCAGTCATGAACCCCAAAAAATATGAGAGGTGGTGCTGTTGTCTGGCAGATCATGGATCCTTGGCCATCACCAGTGCCTGTGTGAGGGGCTTGTGATCCGTGAAGACTGTGAACAGCCTGCCCTCGAGGAAGTAGCAAAAATGGTGGATGGCCAAGTAAAGCGCCAGGAGTTCCCGGTCGAAGACACTATATTTGAGTTGTGGCGGGTGCAGCTGCTTGCTGAGAAAGGTCAGCGGGCATCAATGTCCATCGAGCCACTGATCCAGGACCACCCCCTCCACGGCCATAGCCGAGGTGTCCTAGCAGAGCGTCGTGTGGGTGTACTAGTAGTGTTGTATTGGGTAGGGTCTCCTTCATCGCAATGAAAGCCTTGTCTGCCTCTTCTGGCCAAGATAGAGCCTTTTCTTTGGTGTCCATCATCATAAATAATTAGCACATAGTGTGAGCAGTTCTGGGGATAAATGATGGTAAAGGTTCACCATCCCCATAAGCTCCTGAAGGCCTTTGAGGGTGGGAGGTTTGGGGAAATGTTGGACTGTCACCACTTCTGGCACTGGTGTGGCCCCAGCTGCTGAAATGGTGTGCCCCGGAACTGCAGGGTTTCCTTGCCTAACTGGCATTTGGCCTCGTTCACTGTGAGGTTAAAATTCACCAGCAAAGACCAAAGAGCAAAGAGCAAAGAGGTGGGCTTTCTGTTCATCAAGTCTGTGACTGGCAATGAGTATATTGTCCAAGTAAATGAACTCACGCTGGAACGTTTGGGCTGCATTCTTTATGTTGAAGGGCATACTCAGGAACTCGGAGAGGCCGAATGGGGTGATAATGGCTGTATAAACCACATCGTATGAATGCACTGGGATCTGAAGACATCTCCGCAGGAGGACCACCTTGGAGAACACCCGTGTGCCATGGAGGTTGGCAGAGAAGTCCTATATGTGGGGCACCGGGTACCTGTTGGGGGTGGTTGCATCGTTCAACTGATGGTAGTCTGCACATGGTCTCCAGCCTACAGAAAATTTTGGAACCATATGGAGCAGCGATGCCCAGGTGCTGCCCAAGAGCCAGATGATTCCAAGTTCTTGGAGTCTGGAGAACTCCTCCTTTGCTTGCTGGAGCTTCCCAGGTGGCAGCCATCTGGGCCTAGCATGTAGTGGGATGCCTTGCATGGCGATGTGGTCAAAAACCCATGCTGGGGCATGGCGAGGTTGATCCATGGCTCTAGGATGGCGGGAAACTCACGGAGGATGTTGACAAACTAATCTCTAGCGGCGGCTATGCTGGCGATTTTGGGCCCACAGGCATCTGCTGTGTCCAGGTGTGTGGAGAGGAACGTTTGGACATTGACCAGCTTTTTACCCTTCATGTTGACCAGGAGACTATGAGCCCTCAAGAAGTTGGTCCCCAACAGCACAGTGCCCACAGAGGCTAGGATGAACCTCCAGTGGAACTTCTTCCTGATCTGGATCTGTGCCCTGCAGGTGCCATAAGTCCTGATGGTGGAGCCGTTGGCCATCAGCAGGTTTGGACCGTGAAATTGGGTGCGAGTCTCTAATGCGGTGGGGGAAGGATGCTCAGCTCAGCCCCTGTGCCCATCAAGAATCGATGGCCAGTGGATCTGTCTGTGACATGAAGGAGGTTGTTCGTGTGGCCAGTCATTGCAGCCATTAATGGCACCTGGCCTGGTTGTTTCCCTGAAACCCACAGGGCTGGTGGCTTCTGCTCCCCAGCGCTGTTGGTAGAATCACCAGGATGTCTGGCCCTCCTCTGGCTTGGTCTTTCGGGTTGGTGGCAGTTGGCTATTTCCTGGTCATGCCACCAGGTTGAGGGCTGCCTCATTCTCCCTCTTCATGAGCCAGAGGGTGTTCAGGCAGGCTGCGGGCTTTCTCGAGTTTGACAAGTCCTCATCCATAAGGTGCACGTGAATATCCTCTGGCATTTGCTCCAGGAATATCTTGCGGAAGAGAAACCAGGCTTGTGGTCTTCCGTCAGGGCCAGCATTTCTTCCATCAGTGCCAAAGGACTATAGTCCCCAAGCCCATGCAGGTGCAGGAGCTTGAAAGCCTGTTGCTGGGGGGGGGGGTGAGCCTGTAAGTTCCCAGCAGCAGATCTTTAACAGTGGTGTATTTGCCCACAGCTTGGGGGGGGGGGTGATGGATGATGTCATTCACCCTCGCTGACATATCTTGGTCCAGAGCGCTCACGACATGGTGGCATCTGTGGAGATGTTGCGGAGTTGAAACTGCACTTCCGGCTGCTGAAACACATTCTCAGTCAGTGGGGAGCTTGATGGAGACAGTTTGAAGCTCGGCCAAATCCATGTATATTTGAGTCCAGAAAGACGTCTGGGCTCATTGGGGTCACCACTGTGGCAGTGGGAGAAACACAGCCACCATGCTGAGGGTCATTAATGACTGTTAATTTTGAATTTGGTGCATGCCCCTTTAACGGTAGCACTGGCTCAGTCACACACTGTCACATGGGAGATTCATCAAAGTCTGTTATATTCCCAGCCAGCCCACAGAAAAAGATGAAGGCACAAAACACATATGACTCACAAAACTTCGAATGCAAACAAGGTAAAGATAGTAAACAAAATACAGTTTGTTTGGTAAACTGAAGTCAAAAGTTCTTGAGAGAGAGAGAGAGAGAGAGAGAGAGAGAGAGAGAGAGAGAGAGAGAGAGAGAGAGATTCTCAATGGTCGAGTAATTTCATTGATGATCATTAAACTTTTTCGAGAAGTTCGAAAAACTCCATCAGCATCCTTCTTCTGTAAAAGTACAGTACCAACCGCTTCGTCACTGGCACCTAAAGAGAATAGCTTTTCAAAGTTAGTGGACACAAGTACAGGCTAATGGCATAAAATGTCCTTTAATTTCAGAAAGACTACGTGGCATGCAGCTGACCAGATCAATTTTTCTTTCTTTCCAAGTAGTTTTGTTAATTGGAGTGCAGTTTCTGCAAAGTTTTTACTAAATCTACGATGGTAGACAATCATACCTAGAAATCTCCAAAGAGTTTTCTTATTGCCGGGGATAGGGAACGCAGTGATAGCCAATACATTCACTCCAATAGGTGCCACGTGTCCCTGTCCTAACACATAACCCAGATAATTTACAGTGGCATGTCCAATCCCACTCTTGTGCAAATTCACTGTGAGGTGCACTTCCACCAGTCTCTGAAATAACTGCTCTACTTCAAGCATGTGTTCTTCCCATGAATCCGTACTAATTACTAAATCATCGCTATAGGTGCCTGTGTGCTCCAAACCCTCAATTACTGCATTAATCATTCTCTGAACTGTACCAGGTGCATTGATCATCCCGAAAGGCATAATATTATACTCTTACAATCCCGAAGGGGTAACAAATGTAGAAATCTCACTGCCTTTCTCTGTCAAAGGAACACACCAGTATTCTTTTAAGAGATCAATCTTTTAAAAAAAAATTAGCCTTCCCCAACTTATCTATACAAATATCTATTTTGGGAATAGGGAACACAGAAGTCTTTGTCACCATGTTGACCTTTCGATAATCTGCACAAGCCGTAATTGAGCCATCTGGGTGAACTCCAATTTGAACTTGATTTTAGGATTATTTCAGTTTTAGGCATATAATCGACCTCTTGATCCAATAATGTGCCCTTTTCCCGATGAACTTGGTAAGCATGCTAGTTAATAGACTTAGCATCACCGACCTCCAAATCATGACAAGCCACAGTAGATCTTTTTGTAACATGTGGGAATATATTCTTACATTTCATAAGTAATATTGTCATTGATCCCTTTTCTGATTTCGACAAATACATAAACTTGGTTTCTAAGTTTTGCTTATCACTTCCTGTGCTCCATGACATTCCACGAAATTTATCTCCTTCTTACTTTGCTCAATAGCTAGTACGTTGGTTGGAATCCTAGTTTTTCCCTCAGTCATTTTCTCAAAGTAAGGTTTAAGCATATTCACGTCACGGACCTGTGTCTCTCTTCAATGATCATAGGTGACATAGGTGATTGTTAATTTTTATTTTCATCTTATATGGACCTAAACACTTAGCTGTCAAAGGGTTTGACTGCATTGAAAACAAAAACAATACTTTTTCACCAGATTTAATGTCCCTAATTTTTGGTTTTTGATCATACCGAATTTTCTTTTTCCCTGAGCAGTTTTTAAACTTTTCCTTGCCATCTCGCAAGCCTGATGGTATCTGTTTTTAATATTGAAAACATAATCTAACAGATTTGATTGAAAATCATAATGTATCCACTGTTCCTTCAACAATAGTAATGGACCCATTATCATGAAGATGACCAAACACCAACTTAAATGGACTAAAGCCAAGAGACTCCTGAGTTGCATCTCTAACAGCTAACAATAACAAATGGATTCCTTCATCCCAATTCTTTTTATTTCCACGCAATAAGCCCTCATCATATTTTTCACAGTTAAATGGAATCTTTCCAAGGCCCCTTGACTTTCAGGATGATAGGCAGATGACACAATTTGACGGGCTCCCAATTCATACACCAGCTGTTGAAATATTTCAGACATAAAATTACTCCCTTGGTCCAATTGAATTTCATTAGGTAGGCCAAACAGTGTGAAAAATTTAGCACAGCCTTCACAATCATCTTTGTTTTAATGTTTCTCAGGAATAGCCTCTGGAAACCTTGAAGCTGTGTGCATGAGTGCTAACAAATGCTCATTTCCCACCTTGGTTTTTGGCAATGCACCAACACAATCCACTATCACTTTCAAGAAGGGCTTTCCGATAGCAGAGATGGGTTGTAAAAGTGCCACTGGTAGTCCTTGATTAGGCTTGCCTACCAGTTGACAAGTGTGACAGGTTATACAAAAGTTCACAACATCTTTTCTTAATTTCACCCAATAAAACTGTTTCCTTATCTTATCTATCGTCTTTACTCCACGACAACCTCCTAAAGGTGTACGATGAGCCAACTTTAATATTTCATTCATGAAACTTTTAGGAATAACAACTTGCCTTATGACCACCCAGTTTTCAATGGCACCTATTGGAGGAACTTTCTCATCAATATTCCCTCTTGAACAAAGTAACCTTCTGGCACAGTTTCAATTTCCTGGTTGGACAGAATCTTATATCTTATCCCAGCAAGAACAGGATCATACATTTGTCTGGCTATTAATTCTTCTCTTGTCAACAGCAAATCTGGATCCTTAAGTTTGTCCTCAGTGCTTGCCTCCACTACATGTTCATCACAGACTAACTAATGAAATCAAGTGTAATATCAAATCCAAAGGGAGTAAGTATAGGATAGCGAAGCGGAGTGGGAAGTTAGAGGATTGGGAAACCTTCAAAGTGTATCAGAGGGTAACTAAGAAAGTCATAATAGAGGGGAAAATGAAGTACGAGAGGAAATTAGCAAATAATATAATGGAGGATAGCAAAAGCTTTCTTAAATATGTGAAGAGGAAGAAATTACTTCGGTCTAAAATTGGTCCATTAAGAATGGAAAAGGGTGAAATTATTACCGGAAACAAGGAGATGGCTGAGGAATTTAACAAATACTTTGCAACTGTCTTCACCAGGGCTGATAAATCCCCAGGGCCTGATGGGCTGCATCCCAGGGTGCTTAAGGAAGTTGCTATGGAAATTGTGGAAGCACTGGTCGACATTTTCCAAAGTTCCATAGATTCGGGGGAGGTCCCTGAGGATTGGAGAGTGGCTGATGTGGTGCCAATTTTTAAGAAGGGAGGGAGGGAGAAAACGGGAAATTATAGACCGGTCAGCCTGACGTCGGTGGTGGGGAAGATATTGGAGTCTATCATAAAAGGAGTAATAACAGAACACTTAGGCAGAAATAATAGTATAAGGGCTAGTCAGCATGGATTCCTTAAGGGTAAGTCATGCTTGATTAACCTTCTGGAATTTTTCGAGGATGTGACAAAGAGGGTGGACTTGGGAGAGCCAGTGGATGTGGTGTATTTGGACTTCCAGAAGGCCTTTGATAAGGTACCACACGGGAGACTAGTGGGCAAGATCAGGGAGCATGGTATTTGAGGTAAGGTGCTGACATGGATAGGAAATTGGTTAAGAAATAGGAAACAAAGGGTTAGGGTAAGTGGGTCTTTTTCAGGATTGCAGGATGTGACGAGTGGAGTGCCGCAGGGATCGGTATTGGGTCCTCAGTTGTTTATAATTTATGTAAATGATTTGGATGAGGGGATTATTAATAACTTGAGCAAATTTGCAGATGACACAAAACTGGGTGGCGGTGTGGGGTGTGAGGAGGATATCAGGAAAATGCAGAGGGACTTGGACAGGTTGGGGGAGTGGGCTGCTGAATGGAAGCTGATGTTCAATGTAAGCAAATGTGAGGTTATCCATTTTGGGGGCAATAATAGGAAAGCTGAGTATTATTTAAATGGAGATAAGCTAGGGAGTGGGGAGGAGCAAATGGATCTGGGAGTACTTGTTCACCGGTCACTGAAGACTAGCATGCAGGTTCAGAAAGCTGTGAAGAAGACAAATGGCATGTTGGCTTTCATAAAGAGGGGATTGGAGTATAGGAACAGAGACACCCCTCTGAAGTTGTACAGGGCCCTGGTGAGACCCCACCTGGAGTATTGCGTCCAGTTCTGGTCTCCAATTTTGAGGAAGGACATACTAGCTATAGAGGGTGTGCAGTGCAGATTTACAAGGTTAGTTCCAGGGATGGCGGGGTTGACATATGCTGAAAGGCTAGAAAAACTGGACTTGTATCCAATGGAGTTTAGAAGGACATGATTGAGGTATACAAAATTATCAGGGGGATAGACAGGGTGAAGTCAGATTACTTGTTCCCAATGATGGGGGAGACGAGGACTAGAGGGCATAGTATAAGAATACAGGGTAGGCCCTTTAGGACGGAGATGAGAAAACATTTTTTTACCCAGAGAAGTGTGAATCTGTGGAATGCTCTGCCACAGAGGGTGGTAGAGGCAGATTCGCTGATTATGTTCAAAAGAGAGTTAGATAAGACTCTAGTGGGCAAAGGAGTTAAGGGTTATGAGGATAAGGCTGGAAAGGGGTACTGATGGTAGTGATCAGCCATGATCTGTAAAATGGCGGTGCCGGCTCGACAGGCTGAAGGGCCTACTCCAGCTCCTATTGTCTATTGTCTATTGTCTATTGTCTATTGACTTTCTCTACCTCTACCTATTGGCACACGCAGGGTAGATTTCCAAATCCTTTTAAGACTCATAAACTAATGGTTACTTGTGAGTTTCACCCCAGGTATGACTTTACCCTCTGCTAAATCATTTCCTAACAAAAGCAAAACACTGTCCAGCGGCAGATTTGATCTTATCCCTATCATGACTGGGATATTAACTAAGTCTGATTTCGGTCTCCTCACCAAAGTTGAAAACATTGCTTAATACAAGTGATTATGCTGCTACAATATCCCAAAGGATTTTAACTTGCACTTGATTGAATACTTCTTTAACCGACATTAAACATTCAGTCATGAATGGATTAAAAGGGGGTGTGGCAAGGTGGCATAGGGGGCGTGGCAAGATGCCATAAGGAATAGACGTGCCTCTATTCCTCTCCTGACTCTTTGTTATTGTTTTGTCTATAAGTGCCGTTGAAACCTTCTAAAAAGTTTATAAATAGCTAGAGGTGTTGAACTAGTTTCTAATGTTACAATTGCTGAAAAAAAGTAAAAGAAAACGGCAACAGATCGCTAAGAAATTACATTTCCTGAAGTTATCTGAGCCTACCTGTTTACAAGGAGCCAGGACTCAGCGTGGAATGGATCCAGGAGGAGAAGTGCAGGATTCGGCAATGGAGCCCCGCTCTTTACCGGTAGGGCTCTTTAAAGATGGCGCCCAGCAGCCTTTGGAACAAAGGGCTAGCCAGGCGCGTGTATTTCAATCAACGCCCGCTATGAGCACTGTCACTGAACCTTTGACAGTTGGAACAGCTGGGAGGCCGCCAGCTGAAGACCCGACTTTAAAGAGACGTCTGCCGATTGATATAGCGGTGGCGCTGCGAAATGCACCACCAGTTATGAAGACTTCAATAGATCTTGATGTAATGAAGGCTCTTGATGTAATATGGGTTAAGGATAACCCTATCAGTCTTCTGATACTGCTGAGGAGGTTGTGGCAGGGGTTTCTACACGTAGTCATACTGCAAGAAAAGCAGTTAAACTAAGGGAAGGAATAGAAGATCCTCTGGTTACTCAGAAACAGCAGGATCCTATTGTACCTGAATCTATTCCAGTTGATATGCTTATTAAGAATCTTGAATTTAAGTTATCTTTTTCAATCAAAGAGATAGATAAATCTTTGGTTCAAGTTAATACTAAGCTTAATACCTTGGTGGACATTAATACTCAACAGATGGTTGATTATGGAGCTGTTAAGCTTGAAACGAATGGAAGACTTGATGTTTGTGACCAAGGTAGATGGCAGAGGTCGACAGCATCGAGTCCACACTGCTGAAGATCCAGCTGCGCTGGGTGGGTCATGTCTCCAGAATGGAGGACCATCGCCTTCCCAAGATCGTGTTATATGGCGAGCTCTCCACTGGCCACCATGACAGAGATGCACCAAAGAAAAGGTACAAGGACTGCCTAAAGAAATCTCTTGGTGCCTGCCACATTGACCACCGCCAGTGGGCTGATATCGCCTCAAACCGTGCATCTTGGCGCCTCACAGTTTGGCGGGCAGCAACCTCCTTTGAAGAAGACCGCAGAGCCCACCTCACTGACAAAAGGCAAAGGAGGAAAAACCCAACACCCAACCCCAACCAACCATTTTTCCCCTGCAGCCGCTGCAACCGTGTCTGCCTGTCCCGCATCGGACTTGTCAGCCACAAACGAGCCTGCAGCTGACGTGGACTTTTTACCCCCTCCATAAATCTTCGTCCGCGAAGCCAAGCCAAAGATGATAGTTGAGGTACAAGATCAAATACAAGTCATAAATAAAACAATTGAACTTTACAAATTCAGAATAAAAATTTAGCGAAAAAATGGATTATTTGGAGAATCAGTCTAGACGGAACAACGTAAAAATTGTTGGTTTGCCAGAAGATATAGAAGGACCAGATACAAGAACATTTTTTTACCGATTGGATTCCACAAATGTTAGGACAAGATATGTTCCTGGAAGGTTTAATACTGGAACGTGCTCACCGAGCTTTGAGAAGAAAGCCTTTTCCAGGACAGAATCCAAGACCTGTTCTGGTCCGTTGTTTAAACTATTATGATAGAGAGACAATTTTGCGTGTGGCTATTAGAAATGCACAACAAAGTAGATCTCCTTTGATGGTCCAGAACAATCGTGTTTTTTCTTTCATCCGGATTTGAGTCAAAAAGTTATGTCTCAATGATGTGAATTTAATCCAGTGAAAGAAGTGGTATGGAAAAAAGTATATAAAGCAACATTTAGATACCCTGCAGTATTGAAGATTTTTCAGGATGGATATCAACCAAAATTTTTTGATAACTCTAAAGAAGCTATAGACTTTGCTCAACTGTTACCAATCACACAATTACAGGAACGACGTAGTCCTCCACGGTCTCCAAAGAGAGTGGAGATGCATGATGGGAATCGAATTTCAAGAAGAAATGGAAGCAATGGTGGTCGGAGTGACAAAGTTGATTAAAAATTTTTTTTGAGAAGATTTAGATAATGATGATAGTTTAATGTGAAATGTGAGTTAGGAGAGGGAACTGGGTGTGCATTATTTACCAGAAGTCGTCAGCTACGTGTGAGTTATCTCACATCTAATATTTTGTGTGAGTTACCGCATTGTACGGTAAAGACAGGAGGAGGTAGTTGTAACCTCTTACCTGTTTTTTTCTTCATTAATTTTTGGATTAAGGAGTGAAGTTTCTTTTTATTATTTAAAAAAAAATTCTTTTTTTTGTTGTAGTTTTAAGAGGGGATAAGCGGAGGGGGTCTTTTTTCTTGTTTTTTTTTTCATTTTTTTCTCTTTTTTTTCTTGTTGTGTTGTTGTAAGAAATGTCTAAATTAAAGTTTGCTTCTCTTAATGTCCAGGGTTTAAATAATCCTATTAAGCATAAGAAAGTACTTGTTTACTTAAAAAAATTAAAAGTTGATGTGGCTTTTTGGCAGGAAACTGATTTAACAGATAAGGAACATTTGAAACTTAAACGTGAATGGGTTGTACAAGTTTTTTATTCTTCATTTAATTAAAAGGCAAAAGGAGTGGAAATTTTGGTGCACAAAAATCTACCATTTCAGTTACAGAATGAGGAGAAAAATGGTGGAAGATTATTAAAACTGAATTGTACAATCTTTAACGAGGCTTGGACTTTGCTTGATGTTTATGCTCCAAATGTTGAGGATACAACTTTTGTTGTGGATATGTCTTTATTACTTGGACAAGCAAATTCTAATGTGATGATTGGGGGAGATTTAAATGTGGTATTGGAGCCTTTATTGGACAAGTATCCAAGAGCAATTAAGAAATCTAAGATGGCAGTGCAAGTGACTAACATGATGACAGATTTGAATTTAGTTGATATTTGGCAAAGATTTAATCCTACAGAGAAAGATTTTTCTTTTTATTCTTCACGCCATAATTCTTTTTCAAGAATTGATTATTTTTTAATTTCAACACATTTGCAGGATAGGGTTATATCTGTGGATTATAAGGCAAGTTTGGTTTCAGACCATTCATTACTATTATTAGAATATCAGAGTTCACAAGATGTTCAGAGAACTCCAAGATGGAGATTTAATACTATGTTATTACAAAAACCAGAATTTATTAGTTATTAAAAAAAAACAAATTGAGGTTTTTATTAGTAATAATATTAATTTTGTTTTATGGGATGCAATGAAAGCTCTCTTACGAGGTCAAATTATTAGTTATGCTTCTAAAGTAAAGAAAGAGAGAATCAGAGAGATTGAAGATTTAGAGAAAAAGATAACTGTTATTGAAAAAGAATTTAAAAAAAATGCTACTGAAATGCAAAAGAATCAGTTAACTAATAAAAAATTTAAATATAATGAATTACAAACATATTGGTTTGAATGTTTAATGAATCGAACTAAACATAAGTTTCATGAATGGGGCGAGAAAGCTCATAAAGTTCTCTCATGACAGTTAAAAAAGGAACAATTATCTAGGATTATACCAGCAATTATAAAGAAATCAGGTATTACTTTTTGACAAAAAACATTAATGAGGAATTTTGTAATTTTTATAAAAAATTATATACTTCAGAATGTAAAGATGTAACTGAAGATGCAATAGATTCTTTTTTGAAAAATATTAAATTGCCACAACTGAATCAAGAAGATAGACAAGAGTTGGATAAATCTTTTACAGAAAATGAAATTGAAATGGCAATAAGAGATATGCCAAATGGAAAGGCACCTGGTGAAGATGGGTTTTCTATAGAGTTTTATAAAACATTTTATGTTGATATATCTCTTATTTATAAGGATGGAATACAGCAAATTTATAAAACTTTTCAATTACCTGAATCTTGTTCTAATGCAATAATCACAGTTATACCAAAAAAAGATAAAGATCCTTTACAGGTTTCTTCTTATCGACCAATATCGTTGTTAAATGTGGATTATAAAATTGTAGCTAAAGTTACGGCTAATAGATTAGCTTAATATTTACCTAAAATAATACATAAAGACCAAACAGGATTTATAAAAAATAGATATGCGTCTGTAATATTTTGCGTTTAATAATTTTGATAAACAAATCTAAATCTCAAATAAATTATCCAATAGTGGTTTCGTTGGATGCAGAAAAGGCTTTTGATAGAATGGAATGGAAGGTTTTATTTAAAGTACTTGAGAAATTTTGTTTTGGTTCCTCGTTTATTGGATTGATAAAGGCTTTATATAATAGTCCAAAGGGCAGATTTCAGAATCTTTTGATTTAACAAAGTCTACTAGACAAGGATGTCCATTGTCACCTGCTTTATTTGCCATAGTTATTGAACCTTTGGCACAATTAATATGTCAAAATGAAAATGTTAAGGGTATGAGAGTTTTGAATGAGGAATATAAGATTAATTTATTTGTTGATGATGTCTTACTATATTTGGTGGATCCTGATATCTCTTTACCAGCAATTCAAGAATCTTTAGAAAATTATGGTCAATTATCTGGTTATAAGGTAAATTGGGCTAAAAGTGAAATTTTGTCAATTTGTAAAGATGATTATTCAATATATAAAAATATTATAAATTTGAAGTGGACTAAACAAATTAAATATTCAGGAATTAATGTTAATACAGAATATCAAGATTTATATTCAATTCATTATCTTCCTTTAATAAAAAAGTTTAAATTAGACTTGATTAGGTGGAAGGATTTACCTTTAGGTTTATTGGGGAGGATTAATACTACAAAAATGAATATTTTTCCTCGGATACAATATTTGTTTCAATCAATTCCTTATTTTTTTTTAAAAGTTTTTTTAAGGATTTATATAAAGCAGTTAGAGACTTCTTATGGAAGGGAAAATTTCTGAGGGTAGCAATGAGAAAGTTGATGTGGGATTTTCAATTTGGAGGTTTGAGATTACCAAATTTTCAACATTATTATGAGGCAGCTCAATTTAAATTTCTTAGTGCATTAATGAATATGGAGGATCCACCTAGTTGAGCAAAGATAGAAAAGGCAGTTATTTTAGAAAAAATTCCACATGTGTTTTTGTTTTGAAGGAATAAAAATTTATTACGAACTTATGATGTACCAATATTGAAACATTTATTGAATTTATGGACAAGTAAACTTAATAAATTGGGGCTTAAAAATAAATGGTCTGGGCGATTCCCATTATATAATAATCAACATGTTCCTTTTACTGTCTCCAATATAACTTTGAATCAATGGGAAAGGAAAGGAATAAAAAAATTATCAGATTGCTTTTTTGAAGGATGTTTTTGTTCTTTTGAGGAATTACAAAGGAAATTTGGTATTAGTGGAATTCTGTATTTGTGTATTATCAGTTAAGATCATTTTTAAAACAGATATGTGGCCGACATATGATTTTATTGCCTGAAACTAGTTTTGAGAAATATTACTTTCCATACCAAAAAAGGGGTATATATCTGATTTGACAGATTGGAATAAAGATAAGTTGAAATGGGAAAAAGATTTAGGTTCTTTAATAGCTGAAGAAGCCTGGATGGAAATTTGTGAGAATAGTATTCGGAAATTGATCAATGCTAGATTAGCGATGATTAATTATAATTTTATACATCAATTATATTTAACACCAGAGAAATTTTAAAAAATTGGTCTTAGTAAGTCTGATTATTGTTTTCGTTGTGATCAGATGGCCAATACATTTTTACATACTGTTTGGTTTTGTGATCGATTGCAGGTATTCAATCTATATTAAATAGTTTATATAATATCTATGTTGTATTAGATCCTGATATATTTTTATTAGGGAATATGCAATCATTAATTGACTTAGGCTTAAATGATTATCAGATTTCTTTTATCTATTTAGCCTTAGCGGTGGCCAAGAAATGTATAGCGCTTACTTTGAAAGACAGAAATATATTAACCTAGATAGGTGGCATTTAGAGATGAAGTCTTGTTTAATTATGGAAAATATATCTTTTTCAATTCAAGATAAGATGCCTTTTTTATAAGATGAAGTGGACTTCATTTGCTAAGTACATGCAATTAAGTTTGACTTAAATATGTTTTATGTGTGATATTTTAGACTTGATAACATTTTTTTAATTAGTATTTTACATGTTATTTTTTTTGTTTGTGAGTGTTTTTTTATATATATAATATTATTAACTTTATTAATTCTTCACTCTTTATTTTAGGGGGGAAAGGGTGGAAAGGTGGGTTTTTCAAAATATATATAGATTTTTTTTAGTGGCCGTATATATGGGGGGGGGTGGTGTTAGACTGATTTAAGTTAGGTCATTAATGCTGTGTTGTAATAATTACTTTATTTTTCTTTTTCTTTATATGTAATTTTTTGTTTTATTCATGTGATAAAATCTTTAAATAAAGTTTAAAAAAATGAATGGATTAAAAATATTCCTAACCTTCTCACTCTGAATACAGGCAGTTGGTTCCACCCCTTTCTCTTTCTTCCTTTTCACTACAGGACAATTTGCTATTATGTGCCCTGGCTTCTTACAAGAGTGCTGAATAACACTCTAAATTTTTTCCTTCACCCATTTCTCTTCCTCCCTTCCTTTAACCTCACTTCTGGATTTTCTTTCTGCACTATTTGGATCATCAGCAGTATTTCTTTGAAACATTTTCCATGATGCCCACTTAAGCTTGTGGATTAAAGCATTTTCCTCTGCGATTTTAGCCAAATTTTGCCAAGTTCTTTATATTTTTCTCTTCCAAATGCACTTGCATATCATCAGGAACACAATTTTTAATCTTCTCAATCAGAATGATTTCCCTCAATAAATCAGTGTTGTTTTTTTTTACTTTCATTGTGGCACACCACCGAACAAAACACACAACTTTCCTGTGAGCATAATCCATGTAAGATTGGGTAGCTGCTTTTTTAAAACTCTAGAACTTTGTCTATAAGCCTCTGGGAACAGTTCATAAGATCTGAGTAGTAATCAGCTGCTTGTTGTACAGTGAGACACGAGTATCCTGTTGGGCTTTACCTTTAAGAACACTTTTTAGCAAGAGTGGTCTGGTGGCCATTTAAATTTACAGCTACTTTCTCAAAATGCTGAAAATACTGGTCTATTTCAGCTTCCTCAAATGGAGGAACTAACCACACTTCTCTACTTACTAGAAACCTCTCCTCCTGACCAGCACAAGAGGTTTGGGCTTCTCCCTCTACTTGGGTTAGGCTCTGTCTCAATCTCATGTTTCCATTGTTTCTCTCTCTCCCGGCCCTTGTGGCTGCCCTTTCATCCATTTCTGCCTGCCTTAATGCTTCCCATTTGGCTTTTCATTCTGCCTCTCTTTTTTTCCCCCTCTAACTCTACTTTCTGAAAGCCAACCTGATTTCGTCTGACGTTTTCTCCTTGGAAACTGTTCTAATGTAGCTACTTCAAATACCCCCTTTCCTACATTGTGCTTAACAATCTTTCAGGCTATTGTCTTCTGTTTCATCCCAGTTTAAACTTGCCAACTATAACCATCAGTTCTGACTTTTTAGCCATTTTTAAATTAACCACTGAAGGGTTAGCTATGAATTGGTTTTTCTGCCGTTTATTTTTAATTTCAAGCTGGAGCTTCAGTCAAACTCAGACGACAGATAACTAAGCGCAAATCAATTGCCCCTAAAGCTTCCAAATTGGTTTGATCCCAGACGCCCCAAAATTATGTTACAAGATCAAACCAGCAACCATAAAGAAGGCATATCACAAGGGTAATGATGAACAATTAATTTATGAACAAAAATATAACCGTCAAACATTAATTCAAAATCCCCCCTTTTTATAATAATGGCCACTGGTTAATATACAAATTTTTATAACAGTGTAAAACTGATAAAGCCCCCAGCCTATATAAAGTCTAAATTATATTCCCAACAAGCCCACAGGAAAAACAAAACTTAGACTCAAAACACATAAGACTAACAAAACTTCGATTTCAATCAAAGTAAGGATCATAAACAAAATTTAGCTTCTTTAGTAAACTGAAGCCAAAAGATCTTTTGTGTGTGTGTGAGAGAGAGAGAGCACAAAATTCGAAGTAGTCTTCTTGTGTCCAGATCCTTTTGGCTACTTTCATAATCTTCATTTCTTTAAAATGTCCAACATCCCAAACTGCCTCCCAGACAATGACTCTGCTTGGGTTTCCTTCCACTCCACAGCCTCAACCAGTCGTGGTTTGTCATCCAAATCCAGAAATTTCTAGATCATCTTTTGCACGTGCTTCGTCACTCTCTTAGCTGTCCATCTTCACCTTGACTCTCAATGGCAAACTGTCACTCTTTAACATCAAACCACACATATAACTCTGTAACAACATGTACAGTATGTACAAGACAATACTGAGATCAAAACAAAAAATAAAATCACGAATTATGGAGAGAGCCGACAAAGTCCTTGCCTGGCGGTTGAAGAGGGAAAATGCCTCGAGAATATTCAGTACAGTTCAAGCTGGGAAAGATAGGATCTCCGATAAACCAAAGGAAATTAATGATACCTTGGGAGAATATTATGAATGTTTCTATAAATCAGAATTGCTAGGGAGGTCGGACAAAATTGGCGATTTCTTGTCAAAGATAGAGCTGCCAAATTTGGATTTAGAAGAGAAAGATGAAAAATCATAAGATGTTGGCGCAGAAGCAGGCTATTCGAGTGCTTCTGTTGGGAAAGATGACAATGGAGGGTCCTGCGGTCACTTTACACTGCGGAGGCGAAGCCAAATATACCCCAATGTTATTTTACTCCGTTGTGTACTTTCTGAAAGAAAAGGGAATGGCAATGAATCCTTGGAAGGGATTGCATCGTATAGTTTTCAGAATGGATATCAAATATATATGTATCGATGGTATTGGACATGAAGTAAAAGCACGAACTAAAGTGCACTGGCTCTTTGAGTTCTTTGAAATTATTAAATTCAGAAAATAATAGAATTGATGGGGATCTTTAAAAATGTGTTTTCATTAAAATTAACTGGCGGTACTGTGAGTTCTCCATGTGCTTTCGGGCGGATTCGTCGCTGTTTAAAAATTACACAAGCTGTTGCAACGCCTGGGGCACTAATAATAGCAGTAGCAATTCTCCAGATATATAAAGGTACCTGCTTATCACTGAGGCTCTAACCAGCAGCTAGCGCCAGCGCTCGCCAGGTTTCGACGCCACCCAGATTGTGAAACTATGGCGAGAGAGCTTACACTTGAAAGAGTTATATATCGAGCCATATTAGATATCCAGAAATTTTATTATCCAGCTTTGGCAGCAGTTAGTGTTCCTAGTAAGTCTCTATGTTTGGATATTCTATGTCTTTCTGGGCTACGACACAATGTCCATGGCATGTTTGAACTGTGCAACTAACTGAACCCCAAATGAGCAAGCTCATCGAAAGTTATATCAAATATGCTTTGATACAGACGGTACATTGATGATGCCTGGTGATTTCAGAGGACACTCTCCCGTTCACCTATGAGGGTAACAGACAAACCGGGTAGGGAAAAAGGCTGCAGCGTCACGACTGGCAGTTTGAAGTCAATGGTGTATTGTGCGCTCTTCGTCGCAGTCATTTAAACAGTGGTGTGAGTGGATAAGCACACATGTGAAGGTGCAGCACGATACTAATCGGCGTGTAACGTTGCTGGATGGATGTGACCCGCTCAGTTAATTCCTCTGTTGTCGTGGATTGAGATAATCTCCTTGTGAGCGGTCCATCAAGCACTATGCTCTTTAACTGTTGATGGTGTGAAAATTAATATTGATCACTAATTGAGAGAGACAAAAATCACTCACCTGTTTCCGCTCTAATCTGAGAATTTTTTTTTTTTAAAAAGCACTTTTGAATAATCTTGAACGGATCGATCGATTTGATGACGAAGTTTGAAGCCGGATTCATGAACCAGAAGAGATCACGAGCGAAATACACTGATACGATAAAAACATAAGCGAGCATGGTCTATTTCCACCACACAATCCATCTAGGAAATGTACAGAATCGGAACGAGCACAGGCCAGCTAATGGTGAATCATTAGCCCTTATGATCAAGCAGAAGGTCACTCGATGTGACCTTGATATGAATCAGATATAGCTTACATACAGCCTGTCAATGCTGCACCATTCCTGTGAAATAAGTGCAATGCCAGCCTTCTGATATGTCGATCTGGACGCTCCAATTTATCCGTGCTAAAACATCAAAAAAAATTAATTGGGTTCATTTTAAACCTCTTGTACCTCAGTTATCTGCGGTTTAAATATGAAAAAAAGTAATGAAAATTAACTCATATACTTATAATGTAAAAAGGATTGCTTGGAATGTAGAGGAATAAATCGTTTTTAAAATAATATAAGATTGAATTATGGTCTCATGGTCAATTGGTTTTGGATGCCGAAGGACATGCTTCATTGTTGCATCTTTCATAGCTTTCTCTATTATTTCCACTGAAGCAGAGTAATATCTCCGGTGAGCTTGCTGGATGTGTTCTTCAAGCTGCCACAATATTGTGCAGCGACTCCTGTGCCCCATTCTTCATGTTTTCTCTGCTTTTCTCGCCCACAGTTAACCTGATGACTCTTGTGATCCTTTATCGGGGGAAGTGTAACCTCAGCAAGTGTATCACGCGTTACCTGGTGGCCATGGCATCGGCGGATCTGATGGTCATTATTCTTGATCTGATTCTGAAACATATTCCTATAGTTTTCTATAAAACGTTTGAAGGCTTTCGTGACGTTGGGGTATGCAACCTCCACGCAGTCCTCCTCTACGCGACCACAGACTGCTCTGTCTGGTTCACTGTCGCTTTCACGTTCGACCGATTTGTGGTCATTTGTTGCCAGAAACTAAAAACTAAACACTGCACGGAGAGAACCGCAGCATTGGTGATCGGGGCACTGACCGCTTTGTTCTGTGCAAAGAATACTCTTTGGTATTTTCAGTTTACAGGCAGGTATATATTTATGCGGGTGCCCTGGTTGTGCGTTATGAAGTATTCTGCTCTATTTTCGCCAGTTTGGGCTGCCATTGAATTTCTCCATTACGTCCTCACCCCGTGTATTCCGTTCATTCTCATTCTGGTTTTCAATGCGCTCACTGTCCGACATATTCTGGTCACGATCAGAACTCGAAAAAGACTTCGACACCAGGTCACGAGGGAGAGGCAGAATGACCCAGAAGCGAAGAGTCGGAAACAGTCCATAGTTTTACTTTTTCTGATCTCGGGGAACTTCCTTGTCCTGTGGTCTCTGTTCGTGGTGTCCTCGATGCACAGTCGAATTATTCTACTGGAGACAACAAGCGATGAAGAAATGTCCCCTATTGTGAAAGAACTTGGATTCATGTTGCAGCTGTTGAGCTGCTGCACAAACACTTTCGTTTATGCCGTGACGCAGAGGAAGTTCAGGGAAGAGATCAAAAATGGGGTGAAATACTCTATCACTTTTCTTCGGTGAACGATGTATTAAAAAGGAAAATTGGAGTTCATTTACAGTACATATACTCGTCTCACATTTAAATCCGCTTTGTTCTTCCACAACCCGAATGTAGTTGAATATGCTGAGAGGATAAGGCTGAGTCGTCTTTCACAAAAACTACATTTCGTATCGTGATATCCGCAATTCCACAGAGACTGGCGTATTCCATCGTGTTGGGAATCACACTGGCACTGTGTGCCGGCGTTGCAAACGCTCTGCGAGGAAGTACACAAGTCTCTTAACCAACAACAACTGGAATCTAATGAACCCGTATGTTTGTACCGTTCTGTCAATCCGCTCACAGGCGCAGAGCTTAACGACTTGCACATTTTTGATTCTCCCTCTGAGGCTTAATCATGATCTTCCTCATCTTGGGTACAAAGCGGCACAAACCTAACTATGGTGGACATTGGCAATATACCTGATATTTAAAGGTCCAGGAATAGAATTAGGTACAGTCAGGATTACAAGAGAGATAGTCCTTAGTAAGATGAATGGTTTAAAAGTATACGTTTCCGATACTGGATAAGGTACACGCACGGGTTCTGCAGGAGGTGGCCTTGGAGATTTTAGAGGCATTGAAATCGATTTTCTAGAAATCAATAGTCTCAGAGATGGTTCCTGAAGATTGGAATGTCGCAGATGTAGATCCGCTGATTATGAAATGAAGGAGGCACAAAAAGATGATATAATATGCTATAAGTCTGATTTCGGTAGTAGGAAAGATATTGGAATCGATCCTCAAGGACGAGGTTATAGAATTCATGGCATGTCAGGTGTAATGGAAGATTTTAACTGTGTTTTTATACTTTTGCAGCCTTTGCTTCTGCAAGGCTGAGCACTTGCTTGTTTTTTTTTAGAATCAGCAGTCATAATCTAATTTATACCATGGGGCCCAGGATGCATATGAATTAGTAGACACACCTAAATTCCACCATGGGGCCCAGGATACAGTTGAATCAGAAGACATTATCTAATTTACACTATGGGGACCCAGGGATGCATATGAATCAGGAGACATTATCTAACTTCCACCATGAGGCCCAGAGATGCAGTTGTCTTTTGTTGGTCGCAGACTGTCAGGAGACCTTGAAGATAATTAAATCATTTGTTCAAAGAGATAAGATCTGAAGCAAACAATATTGGTTAATATAAGCCATGGTCCCACTGCTGAAGTTTGAGATTCTCCGAGAGGTGGCAAAATCTCTCAGCAAGAGGAAAAAGAAGAAGAACTTCTAGCGTCCAGCTAACGTCCAAGTCGATGGAGGTGGAGAAGCTGCTACCGGCACCCCGACAACCTACTACAAGTTTCCAGTCATTGCCTCGCTTTGGCAGTTGGGACCAGTCCAGGCGTTGATAATTATAATTGGGAAGGGCTTGCATATTATAAAGTGAATTCAGCTTTAGATTTAGTAATAAAGTCTTGCATAAACTGAACTGCTCTCGGTGTGTGTGTCTATTTTCATTTGGTAGCTCAAACACTGTGACCAATCTAAAATGAACAAAATGAGAGGTACAAGTTTACCCAAGATAATGCTCGCTGCACACACATGGAATTTCTGGAAAAGTAATAGTAGAGCATTGGCTGATAGGATGAAAGCAAAGTTTTGGAATAAAGGGACCCTATTTTGATTGGTTGCCTGTTACGTGTTGCATTCCGCAAGAGTAGGTATTGATGCCGCTTCATTTTACAATATTGTGAAAGAGTATATAGATATAGTTTTTGGGAAATAAATTGAGAAAAATTTGTTAGTGCAGGATACATACAAACACTTTAAAACAGGTCTTGTTTAAAATACTGGAGCTCTGCTAATGCTAGACATATCAGGAACTCAGAGCCTTTGCAAAAGCTTTGGATAGACTTCACTAATGGATAATTGTTTGTAAAAAGGAAACAAATAAAAGAGCTTGTCGGAGTTGAAGACAGTCTGAAGGGGAACTTGCTGTTGCACGCAGAGAGGGTCAACCAGGTTTTACCTCAGAAAGAAAGAGAGATAGAGAGAGAGAGAGAGGGGAGAGTTCTACAGATTTACAATCAGCCTCGGCAGTTGGGACTGGAACAGGACAAGCTGGCAAGCTTCTGGAAAACCCCATTTGGAAGTTGGGTTCTTATTTCAGTCTGGCCAAAGCCTTTGGGGTTCATGCAAGAGGCTGCCTAATGTTTCATTTGGACTAAGGGAAACAAAAGGAACTCTGTGGAGACCTGAAGGAACGAGGTTATTATCTCGAGAACCCTGAGGGTGCAAGTTTCGTCAGCAAGACACTGGAGTGGGTGATTAAAAAGGAATCAGTTGTGGATGTCCTGGAACAACAATATCTCTCTTAAAACCGACATGAACCTTCCTGAAGCGTAACCATTTACCTTTAAAGCATCAAAGCCTGGATAACTTCATAAATGTTAAATTCTGTGCACAGTGTAAGAATTGCCTGCAACCAGTGAACCTGGAGGAATGAGAAGTTGGACTGTGAACCAAATACCTTTTCTGAATTTACATATATGTGCGCTTAGAATTAGAAGGGGGTTAAGTTAGTTAAGTCAAGAATGATAAGTTAAAGTGTAATTCTGTTTTAAAGTTTAAAGATGATTAGAAGTAACCATTTGTCTATTGCTGCTGGGCTTTGGTGTGCACTGGGTTCGTAACAATATATTCAGATTGGGTTATTCAGATTGTGGATTAAATGGTTTCATGGAAAAGGTTGCAGGTGACACAAAGATAGGTGGTACAGTACGAAGTGTAGAAGAAATAGAAAGCTTACAGAGAAATCTGGGCAGCTTAGGAGAATGGGTGAATAAATGACAGATGAGATATAATGTTGACAATTGTATGGTTGTGCATTTTGGTAGAGGAAATAAATGGTTCGATTATTATTTGGTTGGGGGAAAAAAATTGAAACCTCAGAAGTATCAAGGGACTTGAGGGTTCATGTGCAGGATAACTTGAAAGTTCACTGCCAGGCAAAAGCTATGTTGGCATTCGTTTCAAGGGGGATTGAGTAAGAATAAATAGGTGCTGATAAGACTCTGTGTGGCATTGGTGAGACCTCATTTGGTGTACTGTGTGCAGCTTTATACCCCATTTGTTAGAAATGATATAGCAAGGTTGGTAAGGGTACAGAAGAGGTTTACCAGAATGATTTCAGGAATGAGAAGGATAACATATGAAGAACGCCTAGCTGCTTTTGTCGCTCCATGACAAGAGGGCAAAGTCTTAGAATTTGAAAAATACCAATTTACAACAGAGATGAGGAGAAATTTCTTTAGCCAGAGGGTCATGGATTTGTGAAATTCGTTACCACATGCAGCTGCGGAGGCAGGATCTTTGGTGGAATTTAGGGAGGAAATTGATAGGTATTTAATTAGTCAGGATATGATGGGACATGGGGACAAGGCTGGAACTTGTAACTAAATGTGGGAAGAGTTTAGAGGGTTCACGGAGCGGACTCAATGGTCCAAATGTTCATTTTCCTTGTGATCTTTTGACCACCCTCCTATGCCAGAATTTGCAAAAAGCCTTCCTGAAATCGATGTGGACAACATCCACTGTCCTCAATAACTTTTCTGGTAACCTGCTCAAAAAGCCATAATAGCCATTTTGACATGACCTGCCAAGCACACAATGATGTTGCCTATCCATTATTAGTTGTATCCTGCATACCTGGTCTCTTGGAATACCTTACATTCAATTTGTCCACCACCGATGTCAGGCTCAGGAATATAATTTCCTGAACGATTCTTAGAGTCTTACTAAAACACACAAACAAAATGATCTTAACACATGAATTGTGGAGAAACCTAACAAGCCATGCAGCGCTCTTTATGTTGCAAAGAATGTAACCTACGTTGTGGGTCTGATTCCATCCTCCAAGAATGGTGTTAAAGCAGACAGGAGCCGAAATAAAACGGTACAGGGAGAAACACGTGCTGGAGATCATAAATGTATCGGGCTTGGAGGGACAACTGAAAAAAGCTGGGAAATACGAGTGAGCAAATATTTCTCATTGAATAGTGTGGAGGATCAAGGGGTGAAATTTAAGGTTAGGAAATTCAGAGGGGAAGCTGGACAGTTGTGTTGGTCCGAGAGTGGAGGAAGCAAATAGTGCAAGCCAGAGAGTGTCGGAGACCTCGGGGTGGCGCAAGTTGTGAAACGCTGTGGCAGAAACGGGGTTAGAGGGGGAGACGTCGTAACCTCGGAACTGTGGGAGTCCTGGACCGGCGTGGAAAGGCGCGACAGAGCCAGCGGACGCTCTGGCCTGTGGGCAGCCAGCGCTGCGGCGGAAACCCGCGTTGTGGACACCAGAAGGTGGCTGCCCAGGCCGAGCTGGATGCCCGCGTCAAAGATCAAAGAGAAAACATTAATTCAGCAAGGCCACCGCAGTTCTTGGAAGATCAATCTCGCGCAGTGGGTAGAATGCTTTGTTCTTGAATAGACATAAGAATTTTGATAGGAGGCCGCATGAAAAACATCCATAATATCAGGATTCACGGCGGTTGAACAAGCCACTTGCATGAAAAGATAATGATTTAAACCACAACATAAAAAGAGTTTTAATAATTGGGCATTTCTGTCGTTGGCAATCAAAATAAGAAGCAATTTCTTTTCATGAAACGTCACGAAATTCGCTGTTTTGCAGGAGGATCACGGGAGTAGAATTGGTATAAGTTACATATAAAATAATTCAAAGGTTCGCAAATAAGCGAAAGTGGGGTGATGTCTCTAGTTTACTGTCCATTACGAACTCTCTTGGCGGAGGGGAGGCTCCTCACAAAGTATAACCACTGACGAGCCTTCATCGTGATTGTTTTGTCATTGAGGCTCCAAAAGAGTTCTTCAGCGATGGTGACACCTCGGATCTTAAAGTTCGTAATGCATTGCTGATCCCTCCAAAAGGACTTGTTCAATTTTCTCTGATTTCCCCTTCCTGAAATTCACAATCATTTCATTTATTTTGCTACCATTGCCTGGAGGACTGTTGTGACACACATAACTCGTTGATCTCTCTCCCTCCTCATTGCCGCCTGTGTTTAACCCGACGACCGTGGTGATATTGACAAGTTTGCATTCGGCATTTGGAAGAGCAGTAAGCTAAGCACCCATCCTTTATATCGTCAGTGAGAAGGAGAGCATATTTCTGATTGGTACTTACGACGAAGAATTCAAGGATCCAGTTGCAGTTGCATAGGCCCAAGTTTTGAAAGTTGGTGACTAGCACCGAGTACGCGATGTTGCAACAAGCTGAGGCGTAGTCAATGCACGAGCTGCTTTTGTCTGGGTGATCCAGTTTTGAATTGAGAGCCGATGGATTTGCATACCCTGTGAGGCTATTGTGAAAGTGGGTGAATTCGCAGGAATGTGATCGTTCATTCACATAAGAGGTTCGAACTTCCATTTTAGTCACGTATTAATACATGAAAATGTGATTTTCATGATACAGTGCAACTTTTGTCTGCACAAAAACAAAATAAGAGTCGCCATGAACATTGGCAAGTTCCCTAATATGAAGAGAAATACAAGCGAAAGAGTATCCCTCTGATGTATCATGTGTCCATGTATTTCCATTCAGCGCTGCCGAACTTCTGGTCAATCTCTGCTCCATCTCCCACTGCAACCATTGCCAACCGGAGCTCCTGTTCCAAACCTATAGAATAGGGCAACGTTAGTGCCTGAGGCACTTCAGAAACCCGTTCTTGCTCTCGGCGTCCTGTGCTATGCAGGCTCCGATAGGATGTTTCCATGAGCCAGTCTCTCGCTGACCAAAACTAGTCCAACAGCCCGCAGCCTCAATGGATCCTTTAGCCGACAGGCTCCTCGCTGGTCAAATGCCTTAAGAGGTTTTCTGAATGCTTCTCCATCTCAACGATGGGTATTTCCCCCTTTATTATGCTATTCCAATGGAAGCTTCAATTCTAAAACGTATTATTATAACTTGCAATTAACTCAGTGATAAAACTGGAGTTCGGTGACGAGGGTTCTCACCCAAAACACCCCTAGCTGAAAATAAATTAATTCCGATAACAATTGATAATAAAATTCTAAAAACCTGGTCTCAGAGTGGGATGAAGTTCCTCGAAGATTGGTTTCAGCAGAGAAAATGTATGAATTTTTAATAAATTTAGAAATTTAATTATAGAAATTTTCTGCTATCTTCAGTTAAGATCTTATTTAGAGGATAAATTAAGTCCATTACTGACTTTACCGGAATGTACAGTAGTCGATCCAAGGGGATCACTAAAATAATTATCTAAAAAAATGTATTTTTTTTTACTTCAGACAGAAGCCCCGAAACAAGTCAAGAAAGAGGTGGGAATCAGATTTGGGAATAGAAATTGATCCATTTTGCCCGTCTGACCCATGTCGGGACAGCATGAGCAATGCAATACGTTTTTTGCATCATTTGAACCTTAATTTGAAAAAAAAAGAAAGCTGAATTATCCAATTTAATATTTCGATGCGGTCAAGATACAGGACATTTTTGTATACGACTGGTCATTACCTAAGGCAGGTTCTCATCCTTATTCTTTCCACTCTCATACCACTTTATGGATTTCTTTTGCTATCGGTGCTCCGTCATTAGTAAGGGATTTCTTAAGGTGGTACGTAGTGGAAAGAAAAAGTTTGCAAACTACTGTTTTCATCGTAGCCTATTGATTCGTTATGTGCACGGTTTGATAATCCAAAGGATATGGGCCAATGACAATTTTTCTCAAGCAAATTATGTCAGGAACATTTGGGTCTTGAGCAGTGTTTCTCAATCTTTTGTTCCAAGTCATATACCACCTTAAGCAATCCTTTACTAATCGCAGAGCACTGATAGCCGAGGGAGCATGAATCAGATAATGCTTCACCTGTATATTATTAATGCTTTAAAAAAAACCAGATGATTTTGTCACATCATATGGGAGAATTACCTCTTTTACTTTTTGCATTTTCCTTAGGGTTATGGGGGGGGGGTTTCTCTTTTTACTTGTTTCCGTTTTATTTTCTTTTTCTGTTTCTTTTCTCTTAAGGATTGTCACGTTGTGTAATTTTGTATTTATAAACAATTGTGCAGAATTTGATAATTGTGGTAATATGAAGATTCTTCCTTTTTGTATATCAACATAGTCAGGTTTCGGATATTATTGTTTATATCTGTATGTTTCGTTGATTTTGTTTGTTTGTTTGTAACTCCATATTGATTTAAAATCTTTATCAAAATAATTAAACAACGAGAAATTATAAGGCAATCAATATTTCAGTGCAGAGTCCCTCGTCCCGAGTGTAATAAAATACTGTGTGGATGGGGGAAGAGAGGAAAGGAAATAAGTAAGGAAGGAGAATCGAAGCATAGGCACCTCGATAATGCCAGTCCCCGAAGCTAGACGGAATAATTTTCCACCAAAGATAGTCATTTAGTATTGTGTACAAGTCCATTGTGCCAGAGACAGTCTGGTACATGGCACAAGGCTCAACGCGGGTCATTCAGAACTAAGTAGCTAAAGTGATCAGCAGAAATTCTAGAAATGGAATAGGATGAAAGAAACAATCACAAATGTATGGAAGTACATTGAGAAATAAGCATATAAATCACAATAATTTAAACATTTTAAGAGGACGCTGTCTTTTGTATGTTCGTTATTTCTCCTCGTGGTCACGTGTGTGTCCTCCGGGCGCGCCTCTTTCGTCCCACGTTCTGATGATGCACGGAAATGGTTCAATGGTCACACCCCTAAATAGGCGGTGTAGGATCTTGCAGTAGAAGGTAATTTACAATGATGTATCTTAAATTTAAAGTTAAATCATCCTGTTCCTCATTAGACACTTAAAAAAATCATTAAAAATCTTCCCCATCTCATCTAACTGTACAATTAGACACCCGTTCTGAACAAGAAGCGGAATTATTTTATCCTTTGTGATAATTTTTGCGAACATATAAAATCATGATGTATTCTCCCTCCAAAAGGTGCGATGGGTTGTCGGTTAATTGGGGTATTTGGGTGGCACGGGCTCATGGGCCAAATGGGCATTTTACCTTATGTCCAAATTGCATATAAATAAGATGTACGTCTAAATTAAAATTAATATCTGCTAAAGCAATCTGCAATTTTCCTTCGATTCCAAACTTCTCTCTCTCTCTCTCTCTCTAACTTAGACCGTGAACAGTGTTTTTAAATGTTTGGTAACCAGCCAATCCTTCTTTCTCCCTATTTCTGCTCACCCAGGTTATCTGACATCGTCCTGTGACATTTACAACATTTTCCCCAGCCCCGTTACTCAGTTTCGTACATTCTTGCACCTCTCCATCTCTCTATCCCCACAGATTTCCATTGGACGGTGCAGTCACACGTCCACTGGATGTGATATTTAAGGATCCTACTTCCCACTGTGGGTGCAACACAGAATTAAATAGCACGAATCAAATAATTTCGGTGGGCACCATGAAGTGCTAAATGCCGTCCTGAAGATATTTGATAGGTTAGTACAAAATCGGTTTAATTGGAACCTACACTTGACTATAAGAATACTGTTTCATCGAGTTTCTACATTTTTTTATTTATTCATGGTGTAGATTTGGGTGTCCAATGGCTGTTGCTATGCTCTTTCTCTCTGCGACTCCAGCTATAGCAACAACAACTATAGTTCTTCCGCTTAGTTTAAAACGATCCCCGTTACCACGTGTATATCATTGTCCTATATCATACTTCCAATCACGGGCATTAAAGGCCTGTACACAAGTGCAGAAATAGATAGGGAAACAGAAACATTTAAAATAGCCTTGGAGGAAATAAATATCCACATGGTACAGTCTAATTGGACCGGGCTTTGGTGCACCCGAGCCTGACAATGATATTCCTAAGTTCAAGTTTCTGATCATCTACATGTACATGCACAACCAGATGAAACACCGTTTGTCCGGACCACAATGTGCAACATGCACACAACATATAATACACAACATATAATAATTGTAGAGATACTAAACAGTATAACATTAAATAAATATACATAAATATGTTTGGGTGATTAACGGGTTTACAGGATACTTTTCAATGACATTATACTATTTAAATATGCTATTTCACAACCTTACAGTCCTGATTTTAATGCTATTGTTGTGGGTTAGGTATACTGATAACTTGATGGATAGTGTACTTGATCGTTCTTTTAGTCTAATTTAAACAATGCTCCAGGTAAATGTCATCATTCGAGGAAAGCGAGACCCCCTGTGCTCTTTTGATGATCTGCTGCATTACCCTCCGGTCTGTTGCTTTCCAACTGTAATATCAAACAACTATTTAGGTGCACAGGACACTCACATTTGTGCTTCTGTAAAATGTTGTCAAGAAGAGGCTGGTAACCTTGCCTACCTCAACTTTCTTTCGAATCTGATTATTTCCCAGAGGCTGGGTGAGAAGCTGTTCGCACTGGGACGTCATGTCCTTCTCTGAAACTGGATTCTGGACTCCTTAACGACAATACTGTAGTGTGTCTGAGTCGGTAGCAGAACTTCCAGCACCGTCACGCTGAGCACTGGAGGACTTTGAGGCTGCATGCGGACCTCACTCCTGTCATGCTGCTGAATAATGACTATAACACCCAATCCCGTTCCAACAGTGACATTGAACTTGCGAATGACTTAGCAGCAGAAAAGTATCTGCAGAGAAGTGGAAATTTTCGTTATATGGTGTGACGATAATAATCTGAGTCGAAATAGAATGTCGTGCTCTTAAAGAGGAACAAAAACGACTGCCCTGCGCTTCCCATGTATGAATAAACTCTGTAGTGGATAGAAAAGAGAGCATCAGGTTCCTCGGGGTGCAACTAACAAGTGACCTATCTTGGACACCGAAATTATCCTCACAATTAAGGAATGCCCAGTAGGGGCTGAAAATGCAGAGGACCGAAGCGGGCAAGGGTTGGGCCTCGACCATGTCAGCTTTCTATAGGATCTCAATCCAGAGTATGTGATAACGTTTGGCCTTATTAAATCGGATGATAAATAAACTGGAACTTTTAATTGAAGTGCAGGAACTACTTTCCCTTATTTACTCATGATAAATTGTTTGAATCAGGACTAGGTCGTGTATGGAACTTTGTGCTGTGCACTCTTCCCACCATGGAGCCAATGATTTGTGATGGAGAGTGGTCGTCCTTCCTCCCACTGAATTCCCCAATCGTATCAAAAGACAATATAATTCCATGGATGCATGAGGAACTGAGATCCTGAAATTTGGTGCGTCAACGAGCAACTGGCAGGCTTTCTCAGTCATTGAGTTAATTCCCAGCTCGTTTATTTGTTGAAACTGCTTCTCAGTGTAGTGTGTATAACGCAGCACAAATAAACGAAAAAAAAACTTCTTTATGATGTTGCTGTTGTGCTTGTTGATCAGACCCCTTCACAAATGAAGTTTTCATTTTACTTGTTTGAAGGCTTATGATTCCCTAGAATTTCCCAGAGGGAAAATCCTTCATCTTGTTCAGTGATCGAAATCGCAGATCGTGTCAGGATTTACTATGAGCTGTGTTGTGTATGGAGCAGACGGAAAATCGATGGATTGGGTAAAATGTAAAACAAAATGCAGCTGATTATGCACATATTGTTTTTCCTTGATATATTTAACAAGCATTTTCATGAGATCTATTATTGTGTTATTTTTTAAATCTTTTATCAGCATCCACGAGATCTGCTAGGATCGTTATCTGAAGGGTGCGCTCAAAATCATTGCTGACACCTTCCATCGCACAGAAAGCTCCCGCCAGGGAAGTGACAAAGAAGTATCGGAGGCGGCAACAGAAGGGCAATGAGAATGCTGAATCACCAAAGGATCAACTCGCACAAACGATTCCATATGAATCAGGTTAGGTAAAAGGTTAGCCAATCTATTCGCTAAAATTTTAGCTACAATTATATAATTTACATTCAATAAGGAAATCGGTCGATATGAAGATACTTTCAAAAGATCTCTATCTTTCTTTGGTATTACTGTAATTAAAGCACTAGAACACGACTCAGGCAATTCATAATGTTCTCCAACCTGACGTAGTACATCTCCAAACACTGTAGAGAGGTCATAGTAAAAAAATTATAAAATTCAACCGAGAATCCATCATCACCAGGCGATTTACCATTCGACATTTCCATCATAGCCATTTTAATTTCCGAGTCAGTAAATAGTGCTTCCAACTCCTGTATATCTACATCCTCTAATGTCGGTAAGTTCAACTGTGATAAAAAAGATCAATCGATCCATTTTAATGTTTTCCATCAGATGTATATAACTTTTTATAAAATGAACAAAATTCATCATTAATCTCACGAGGTTTATACCTAATAAATGAATTCTATCTAACAGCATTAATAGTCCTCGAAACCTGTTCCTTCTTTAATTGCCATCCCAACCTTATGTGCTTTTCCCCCCCATTCATAATATCGTTGTTTAGTCCTGTTAATCATACACACAAATTGATAAGATTGCAAAGTATTATAATCTAGTTTTGGCCTAGACAATTCGATTTTTTGATCTTCTGTAGTGTCTCTCTGAAACTCCTTTTCTAACTCACTAATCCGTTTCTCTAACCCAAGACTCTGATTTAATCGATTCTTTTTTTTATTTTAGAAGTATAACTAATTATTTGCCCTCTCAAATAAACTTTCATAGCATCCCATACTACAAATTTACTATGAACAGAATTAGAATTTTCTTTCAAAAAAAATTAATTTGTTTTTGCAAAAAATCAATAAATTCTGTATTTTGTAATAACATTGTATTAAACCTCCAATGATAGGCCATTTGAATTTTCCCAGAAGTTATATATGTAAAGTATAACAAAGAATGTTCCAAAATCATCCTGCTTTTATATTCTGCTTGTTGTATTTTCCCCTGTAAATGTGCTTAAAAAAAATAAATCCTTGAAAACGATTCATGTCTTGCTGAATAAAAGGAGACATCCTTCTCTGTCGGATTAAGATGTCTCCAAATATCCACTAAATTGAGATCTTTCATCAGTGCTTGAACCTGAACTGCCATTTTAGATTTCTTTATTTTCTTTGGGGACTTATCTAATAAAGGTTCCAAAACACAATTAAAATCACCACCAACTAAAACATTCTCATTAGCCTGACTCAGATATAAAAATGCATCAGAAATAAATGTTTCATAATCTTCATTTGGGCCATAAATATTACGTAAAGTCCACAATTCACTAAAAATCGTACAATTTAATTTTAAAATACATCCTACCTTTTCCTCCATTGATTGTAATTCAAAAGATAAATTCTTATGTATCAAAACTGCTACACCTTTAGCCCTGGAGTTAAATGAAGAAAAATATGCATCCCCTACCCAATCCCTCTTCAATTTCATACTTTCCTTGACATTCAAATGTGTTTCTTGTAAAAAAAGCGACATCAACTTTCATTTTCTTAATATACGTCAAAATGCATTTACGCTTAATCGGTGTGTTTAAACCTCAGACATTAAAAGTAGCAAACATCAGCTTTGACAGCTTCTACTAATATTACTAAGAACTAATAATATCTATATATAAAAACTCAAAATAACATAAATAGGCCCTCCAATAGGAGAAAAATAAACCACAAATTAAAGTCTAAATAAAATAAAAATGAATAAAAAAGAACCATAAAAACCTACCAAAATGTAGTAACCCCTAAACCAAACTTGAGTGTGCATCACCCACCAGTGGCTGATAACTAATAGAACATAGAGCAAATATCGTCCTCCCCAGGCAAACAAAAAATAACAACAAGATATCATAATGACATAAAAATAAAGTAAGAATAGGAAAGTTCTTCTATTCATCCAAGAGATTCAGAACTCGGCGACCCCATTTCAGGAGAAGTTAGACTCTTTCCATTCCCATTTCTCCAATTTCTATCATTTCTTCCATTTCCAGAACAACCACATTTTTCTTTAGGATGCAATGGTGGACTACATCTTTGTCCTCGTACACCTGGCAACGAATCAGCAAACATCATTCCTTCACGCTCATTCTCAAAAAACTGAGATTGAAAATCTCCACAAAACACCTTCAACATTGCCAGATAACGAAAAGTAGATTTATAGCCTTTACACCACAAAACTTCTTTAACTAGATTAAATCGACACCGACGCTGAATAACCTCTTGACTCAAATAGTATAAAAAACTCTACTATTCTGAATCATTAACAGAGCTTGTCGTTGTCTCACATTTTTCACTGCCAAACAAAGTATTGTTTCTCTGTCCAAATAGTTCAAGCATCGAATTATCACAGGTCTTGGTGATTGATCAGGCAGAGTTCTTCTTCTTAAGGCTCATGAGCTCTTTCCAATACCAAGCCTCCAGACAAAAATTCTTTCCCCAATATTTGTGGGATCAATTCTGTAAAAAAATGAAGAGGATCTTGATCTTCCATACCTTCTGGCAAACCAACAATCTTCACATTGTTCCTTCTACTTTGATTCTCCAAATAATCTACTTTCCTCTCTAACTCCTTCTCACGTTCTCGCAATTCTTTAATGGATTTTTCTACCTCCATCACTTTTTCTGTATTAGAGACCACTTGCTGTTTACATTCCAAAAATGCAGACTGAATTAAAAAAAAAATCTACAGAAAATATTTCCATTCATGCATTAACTGTAGTGAATTCTGACCTCATATTATCTTTCATTTGAGCCAATATCGGCTGAGTAACAGTACTTAACAGGTTAACTTGTAGTTAAGAAAGACCTAACCCTGCTTTCTTTAATGTAGTGTCAGAACCAGATAACTACAGCTCCTGCTGAAGCTCAACAGCATGCATTTTTAACAGATTTACTGTAAGTTTGAACTCTCAGTAAGGACACCACGACTTCCTCAGGGGGTTGATCTCCCCCCACAACTCGCTGTTGTTTAAAGAACTCACGGATAAGATCAAACTCTTCAAGGTGGAGTACTGCCTGAGAGGTTTCAAACAATGGAGTCATTTTTCTGTCAGATCCCTCTGCCAAATTTGGCAAACTGCCAAAATCAGGATCCACTTCTTGGGAACACCAACTTCCTCCTGAGAACGAGTAATTCCAGCGATATCCTTCTCCTGGTTAGTAGTAGTCATATTTTTCCAGCTCCCACAGGCAATCATTGTCACTTAGATACAGAGAAAAGCAAATCTGAAGTCGTAGCAGGCTTTTTTGGCTCTAAATCTTCAACACTCCGAAAATGTAGTTTCTTCTGCACTTGAGATTTAATCTTTTTACCATTAATGGTCATAACAGTTCCTTGATACTTTAAACTAATTAAAAAAAAGTTTAAACTTAAAAACATAGAGTTAAAAACGGGTTCTTAAAAGTCTGGCCATAGAGATTGCGATTAAACATCTAGACTCTAAGCCATCTTGCCACGTCCCCAATATTTTCATATTATCACTTTAGAATGTATTTAAAAGAAAATTCGGGAACTAATCTAAGATTACTTGACAGTATTTGCTATTAATATTTAATCACAGGCATTGCGATCGTAAAATAATTTATCACAAATATTTATAACAAATTACAATATACAGAAAACGATATATAACCCCAAACAAGGTTGGGAAAAAGATTTAAATATACAAATAAAGAATGAAACATGGAAGGAACTATTTGCAGGTAGAATAATTAATACAATACAATTGACTCCATAGATTATATGTTAACACCTCAGAAGTTACAAGAATGGAAACCAACACTATCGGACAATGGTTCAGTTGTAAACAAGAAATTGGTCCAATAATACATACAATTTGGACATGTACAAAAGTGAAAACCTTTTGGGACTATTTACACTTGAATTAAAATTACAGAAAATAAGATACCACAGGATCCAAAAAACCTTCTTGTTAAACAACATAAAACATAAAGAATTACGTCTAACATTCGACAGAGTATATTTGTCCCAGATAAACACACCTTCAGCTCTGGCTCTTTACTGACCGAGTTTGGCAACTGGAACTGGAATTTGATGAACTGTGGGTTACTCAGGAGGCCGAGGCAGCCAGAATCACAGAGAGGTAGTCACCCCATATAGGCAGGATGCTGATAGATGGGTGACTGTCAGGGGACGTAAAGGAAGGGACCAGTAATGCAGAGTACCCCTGTGGACATTTGTACCACCAATATATATGCTGTTTATGAGACTGCTGGTAGAGACAATGCACCACGGACAAGGCAGTCAAATTTCTACCACACAAATGGACTCCTCAGCTCTGAAGGGAAGGCCTGAGAAGAGGTGAGCCTCAATAGTAGGGGAATCGTTAGTTAGGATGGCAGACAGGAAGTTTTCTGGAATGTATGGAGTCTCCTGGATGTTATTTTTCCTCCCAGGCGTCAGGGTCAACGATGTCTCAAATCATCTCACCAGCATTCTTGAAGGGGCGGGAGACCAGTCGGATGTCATGGTTCATGTGAGGACCAATGAAATAGATAGAGGTAGAGATAGAGGGATAGAGATAGAGGGAATATAGTAAGTAGAAAGTTAAAAGATAGGACCACCAGCATGGTTGTCTCCAGATTGCTGCCTGTGCCATGCGTCAGACAGGGTACAAATAGGAATTGATGGCAGATGGATGCGTGGCTAAAGAGGTATAAGGGGCAGAAATTTAGATTCTGAGATTATTGGGATCTCTTCCAGGGAGGGTAAGACCTCTATACAAGGGGCGGGCTGCACCTGAATTGGAAAGTGACCAATATCCTTGCAGAAGGGTTTGATAGAGCTGTTGGGGAGGGTTTAAACTAGATTTTCAAGGGAGTGGGAGGAATCATAATGAGAGCAAACAGAATACGATAGCAGTGAGACAGAGAGTTACACAGAGGTAGAAAATAATAGCAATGAAATGGTCAATAATAACATAAAGGAAAGTCCGGTGTGCTGACGTGAGAAAGAGATGATCAGTAGGAATACAACACAAACGACATCGATAATGAGCTTACAAGCACTATACTTAAATGCATTTAGCATCAGAAACAAAGTAGATGACCTGGTTGCTCAGATTCAACTAAAAAGGTAAGACATTGTGGTCATTAGAGAAACACGGCTCCATGAGACTTGCAATTGGGAGCTCAATATCTGAGGATACACAGTCTATAGACAGGATGGTGGAGGTGGTGGGGTGGCTCTGATGATAATTAATGACATTAAATCATTAGGAATAAGGGACATAGGGTCTAAAGCAGTAGAATCAGCATGGGCTAAATTAATAAATGCCAAGGGCAACAAAATTATTTTGGAATTTATATACAGGCCACCAAACACCAGCTAATGTGGACTATGAGATACAGAAAGTAATACAAAAGGTATGCCACAAAAATAATATCAAATTAATTGTGGGAAATCTTAACATGAGAATAACAGGAATTTACTTGATTGCAGGAGAGTGAGTTTGTAAAAAAGTTAACAATTTTGAACAGCTTTTTGAGAAGCCCACCAGGGTTGGGTCATGTGTCATGAACCTGAGGTCATTTGGGAGATAAAAGTCTCAGAGCCTCCAGGAAGCAGTGATCATAACATGGTGGTATTCAATTCACCACTCAGGAAGGTTCAATTGGATTTCAGAGAGAGTTTTCCTGTTCCAGGACATCCACAACTGATTCCTTTTTAATCAGCCTCACCAGAGTCTTGCTGATGGAATTGTTCCCCTTCAGGGTTCTCCACATGATAACCTTTTTCTTTCAGGTCACAACAAAGCTGCATCCTTCCCTTTTTAATCATAATCAGGGTGATATTTGCGATTCTCAGTCTTCTGTAACCATGTTCATGGAAGATCATTAACAATCCCTCCACAATCTCTGCAGCAAAGTCCTTCAGAACTCGAGGGCGTACTTCATCCGGACCTTGAGACTTGTCTACCATTAAACCATATAACTTCCTATGTACCTTCTCTCTTATGATCTTGTCTGCCCTCATTTCATTTCCCAAAAACCCTTGAGAATCTAATCTCTTCAAGAATTATTGAAAATCCTTCCCAACAGGAAAATGTGTGGAATTAAGGATATGTCGAAGCGACCTGCTTTTTCTGTTTTACTTTCATATTTTATTTTTATTTCTTACCTTGGTTATTGCCTAAACTGTGTTTTATTTCCTAGGTTTCTGTAGCTCACTAGAATCTTTAAAATGTATGACCATGTCTGTTAGGGTTAGGATGGGGAGGTGGGGATGGATATATAGGGAGTCTGTATGTTATATGAATGTTGAAAGGGATTGTGTTTGTTGTTTGAATTTTTTTGAGTCTATGAAAATCAGAACTAAAATATTACAAAAATTGTACTTTATCTTCGTTGCCAAGTGTTTTTCTTCAGCTGCTCCTGTTAAGGTCCACATTCCAAAGAAACAAAGATTGGTTCATTGGTCCAGACTAATTGGGCGGCAGAGTTATCTGTGGTAATTTACAGTGTTGTATCTCTAATTTAAATTAAATATTCTATCCTTTACAGAAGGGGAATTATTTTCTTCTTCGTGACCCCTTTATTTAACATTTAAATCATTTTAAATTCTCCCAAAAAAACGTAGAAGGGGTATCGGTTAATTGGGTAATTTGGGTGGCACGGGCTCGTGGGCTGGAAGGGCAAGTACCTTATGTCTTAATTTCATATATATAAAATGTTTGTTTCAATTAAAATTAATGAAGGCGATTTGCAAATTCCCTTCGAATGCCAATTTTTCTTTCTCTAACTTAGACCGTGAAGTGTAATTTTAAAATACATGGTAACAAGCAAATCCTTCTTTCCCTCTCTTTCTGCTGACCCAGGTTATCCGACATGGTCCATTTCCATTTTCCAACATTTATTCCCAGTTTCACACCTTCCTGCACCTCTATATTTCTATTCCCCCACAGATTTCCATTGGATGGTGCAGATGCACATGCATTGAATATGATATTTAAGGAAATTACTTCCCACTGTCGGTGCTTCGCAGAATCAAATAGCACGAATCAAATAATTGCGTTGGCTACTACATAGTTCTGAAAGGGTACTCTACCAGACTTGAATATGTTTGGTAGATCAGTACAAAATTAGCTCATTTGGAACTTAATCGAATTTCTATATATATTTATTGAAGGAGTAGATTTGTGTGTCAAAAAGCTGTTTCTGTTCTCTTTCGCTTTGCAACTCCATGTTAATAGCAAATGCAACCATAGGTCTTCCTCTTAGCTTGAAACGATCCCCATCACCACGAGTGTATGATTTCCCTATGTCATAGTTCCCACAATGGGCATAGCAGGCCTGTGCCCAAGCACAGAAATAGACAGGGAAACAAAAGGCTTTAAAATGGCTTTGAAGGAAATAAAAATCATGATAGAGATGGATTATACCAGGCTTTAGTTCAAATACTGCACCTGAGCTTGACAATGTATAGCCAAGTTCAATTTCTAACCATCTGCCTGCATGATGGAACAGTGTTTCTCTGGAATACAATGTGCAAACATACACACAAAATACACAGCACATAATAATTACAGAAGCACGTAAATATATAATTTTAAATAAATATACATAAATATGTTTGGTTGATTAACTCCTCTACACAATACTGTTCACCAAGCTCAAAGACCGGGATATGCTTTTTAAGTCTGGAAGTTCAGATTTTGATGCTAATGGACCCCTGATGGCAGATCTGAAATACTGTGAAAGAGATGAAATGTGTCCTAGGCAATTATTTCAGCCTAATGTAATCAATTCTTCAGATAAATGTCACCAGAATAGGAAAGGGAGATCCCTGTGAGCTTCTCGGCCGGTTATTTGTCCTCTGCATTGACTTCCAGTCCAATGCTTTGCCACACAATTATGCAGCTGCACAGATCACTATCAATTGTGCTCCTGAAAAATGTTTTCAAGAAGGGACTATATTATAAAATAAAGGCATAAGTTGTAGGCGCAGAAATAGCTGCTCAGCCCGTCGAGTGTGGTCCGCCACTCCATCATTTACTGATCCTTTATCCCGCTTCACACTCCTCCCCTGCCTTCTCCCAATAACATTTAATACACTGACTATTCAAATAACAAAAGAAACCTCTGTCATAAATACACCTAACGACTTGGCTTCCATTGTCGGCCATAGCATGGATTTGCCTTTCACCACTTTGGATAAATAAATTCCTCCGCATTTCTGATTTAAATGGGCGCCCTTCAATCCTGACCTTTTGCCTATTTTCATTGACTCCTCGAGAATGGTAAAAAGCTTTACCACATCAATTCCCTCCAGTTCGTTCAACGTTCAAAAGATATTTCAACAAGGTCATACCTCATTCGTTTGAAATCCAAGGAGTACAGTCCATGAGGTGTCAAACAGTCCAGGAATCATTCTTGGAAATCTCTGAACCCCCTCCGATGTCAACTCTATTTTCCTTAAATTAGAGGTCCAATTCTGTTCCCCATACTCCACGCCATACTTCACGCATTATTAAACCTGAGCATCACATCCCTGTACTTGTGTCCTCTTCTTCTGGATATGAATGACAACATTGCATTTGGCTTCTTCAACACTGACCCAACCTGGAGCTTAACCGTTAAATTATTCTGCACAAGAACTGACAAATCACGATGCACCTACGAATTTTGAATTATCTCCTCATCTAAAGAATAGTTTGCCTTTTTAATCCTTATACCAAAGTGCTTGGTCGGAACCTTTCCTAATCTGTTCTTTATTTGCAACTTATTTGCCCATTCTTCTTATCTACCTAACTGCTTCTGTGTCTCCCACACAGTTAGAAACAAAGCCATTTATTCTGCAAATTGTATCCTTGACATACAAATTTAAAAATAAGTGGTTGCAACAATGACCCCAGTGGTTCACTGCTGGTAACTCATAGCCAATCACAATAGGTTCCTTATATCCCCACTTGCTGTTTCCTGCCTATCACCCAATGTTTTTTATCCATGAAAGTATCTTTCGCATAATTCCTTGGGGTATCTTTAGTGATACAACCCATGGGCAGCCCCTTGACAAAGGTCTTTTTAAAGTCTAAATATTCAAAATCTACTACTTGCAATGTGTCTAGCCTGCTTACGGTTTCCTCATAAAATTGCAATAGGTGTGTCAGGCAAGATTGTCTCGCAAGGAAACCTTATTGATCTTGGCCTATTCTTTCAATATACAAGTAATACAAAGGGGAGAGGTATTAGAGACGATCTGGTAAATTTTCTTTGGAGATGCATACTCACAAGGAGGACAGCGCTGCATCAATGACTGGAGTTTCTGCGAAAAATGAGGATTGTACAGGACAAAATATTAGAAATATTTGAATGGAAAAATAACACAACTGTGGATTACAAAAAGGCCAAACTGAATTGAAGTCAGTCAGTCCAATAACTTTACAACCACCGATGTCAGGCTGTAATGGAAGATTCTAACCTATTTTTTTTAACCTTTTTTGTCTTAATTTCCAGCTCTTGGTTCTGCAGAGCTGAGAACCTTTTGTTTAAAAAAAAACTTGCAGCTTTGGGTTCTGCAAGGCTGAGAACCTAATTGTTTTTAGACTCAGCAGACGTAAGCAAAATTCCACCGAGGGGCCAGAGATGCTGTTATCTGAAGAAAGGACATCTGTGTACCGAGAACATTTAATCTTCCTGCTTGTTTTGGTCACAGACTGTAATAGACCTAGTCTTGATGTAGAATAAAACATTGTATTCAAAGTGATAAGCGGAAAATTAGAAACCTAGTATCCTAGCTTGCTTGCTTATCTTTCTTGCTGTGCTGGGAATAAGGGCTTGGGTAAGCAGTTTTTGGGTAATATAAGGCAAGGTCCCGCTGCTGAAGAGAGAGACTCTCCAAGAGGTGGCAACATCTCTCAGCAAGAAGAAGAAGAACTTCTGGAGTCCAGCAAATGTCCCAGTCAGGGGAGGTGCAGAAGCTGCTACCGGCGCTCTGACAACCTACTACAAGTGTGCAGTCGTTGCCTCGCTTCGGCAGTTGGGACCAGTCCAAGCATTGATAAGTATTTTATAAATTATAATAATAATAAAATGATTGAAAAAAAAATAAAAGTTAAGTATAGTTGGGAAGGGCTTGCATATAGTAGTGTGAAATCAGCTTTTGAATTTGTAATAAACATTTGTATAATCTAAACTGCTCTCGGTATGTGTGTCTATTTTCTTTCGGTAGTTCAAACACTGTGACCAATCTAAAATGAACAAAGTGAGAGGTACAAGTTTACCCAAGACAATTGGTGCTGCGAGCAGGATTAGTCTCAAGATGCTTCGTCGAAAGAAAGAGGTGAGCCCTGAGCAGTTCTTGATTCCTGGATCGACTTCCAAAGACGATGGGTTTGGCATGTTGGCCAATACCCTGTCTTTGTTGGGACTACCCATTAGTTGGGATGAGAAGTTAGATTCATCAAGTGCACCTCTGGGAGAGCGGGTTGCCACTCTCCTTCAAGAAAGAAAATTTCCTGATAAAAAGGCGACGCTGATGGATGGTTTTTGGTTGCTGGCCACAGACTTACGCCACTCCGTTCAGCATGAAGAAGAATCAGTTCAAAGAGAAGTAGAATCTCAGCACAAGAGAAAGCAATTAGAGGAGGAGCTAGAAGCCGTGCGACAACGCTGTTCCATGATGAGCAAGATTGTTCGCACCTGTCAGGACAGAGCCAAAGAACGCAAAGATAAGCATGTCCAAATGATCTGCCGTAATATTAAACTCCGGCAGCTGCTCTATACAGATTACGAAAGGGAAGGAGTAGAATCCGATCCATATCGTATTCGTGCCATGATAATGAATGGTGATGATCCTGATGTAATTGAGGATTGGGATGGGAATATCTGGAATGATGACAATGGTAATAATGCAGATACAACTCAGCATGTGTCTAACATACTACCCTCTCCACCTGCTGTTCATGTCCGCCCCATAAGGCAGCAGACTTCCCAAACAGACAGAAGCGGAGATGGTGTAAGGGTAGAGATGGAAGGGCTTGATACCCCGGTCTCTCAAGCGGACCCAGGGGAAAGTACCCAAACCCCTGCTTATGCTCTATGGCCTACTCCCTCTACAGGATGGCCTCAGAATCCTCCCCTAGACTGGGTGGAGGTCCCTGCAGGCCAAATTGGGAACAGGGGTCGGAAGCAGTCAATGATACGTGACTTCTTTGTAATAGAGCTGGCTGCTATTTGAGATCCATTTAGGCAAAAGGGAGGAGAAACTCTGGCAGACTGGCTCCTGTGTGTCTGGGAACAAGGAGGGGGTAATGTATTTTTAACCCCTGAGGAATTGTTGGGATTAGGAACATTGTCTACTGATATCAGGGTCACTGCTGAGCTGCGGGTAGAGGGAGAGAGGTAGATTACTTACTTACTACTCTAGGGGATGCCCTGCTACGAGTAAACCCATCACCAGTAGATTGGGATTTACATTTGCAGACAACTGGAGAACCCCAGAGGAGGGGATAGCAGTAATTCGTCAACAGGCCCTGGCCTCTGCCTTGTATGCAGGGCATTTGAGGCTGTGGGTACACAGGGGTAGCCCTGATGAAGAGATATTCACAGCCGGAATGCATACCAGATTGGTTCGTTCCGCCCAACCCACTACACAGGGGCTGGTTCTGTCCATAACTAGTCCACTAATTGGGCACCCTGTGTCTGAGGCACAAGAGTATCGCCTTCCCTCTCAATTCACCATTATCTGGGCTTCGAGAATTAGAACTGGGAGGTAAAATCCACTCATGTACAGCCCAGGTTAAATCAGACAAGCAGGATGAAAAGAGGGGGGCTGCTGCTAGTAACGGACCAACAAGAAAGGACCTTTTTCTAACCTTGTTAAAGTTAGGTGTACCTAAAAGTGATATTGATGGGAAACCTACTGCAGTCTTTTATGCCCTTTAGAAGAGAAAAGCAGGGGAACATCATCCCCAGCTGCTGAGTCCTCCTGGCCCAGTTGTGCCCTCTGCTCCCCCTGCTGCTTCTATCGAGCAGGCTTCTCCTGCTCCAGTTACCTGTGATGAGATACAACAAATGGTTTACAAGGCTCTGATGGATAATAGTGGCATGTGGGCCTGGAAGCCCCCGAACCCTACTAAAGCTTGAAGGTGTGGGCAGGGCTCCCGTGTCTACACCTTTGAGATACAACGGATACACGGGGACGCACGGCCCTACATACTGTTAACAATCCATTGGGGTGGGGGTAATGACCACCAATATTTGGCCTTGGTCGATACCGGTGCAGAGCACTCGGTGATTCCGGATAACCATGACCTCTGGACTGGACCGACCTTTCGAATAGAGGGGTGGTCACCCTGGCAAAGGAAATAAAATTCCGTGCCACGGTGGGTGATAGCCCTTCCCCTATTTGGTTACATGCCCTCGTGGCTGCTACTGACGAGTGTATCCTGGGTTTAATATGTTGGCCGGTACTGTCCTTAATACTAGCCAAGGGTGATTTGCATTTGGAATTCGAACTATTACCAAAAAAACTAGTAGTGGGTCAGGCTAAGTGGGATCCTGTGATGGTGCCACCCTCCATGAAACCAGTGTGCACTCCACAATATCGCCTCCCTGGAGGGCAAGAAGAGATTAGTGCCACCATCGCTGCTTTGCAAGAAGAAGGGGTAGTGAGGCCCGCAACGTCACCCTTTAATAGCCCTATTTGGCCGGTCCAGAAGCCAGATGGTTCCTGGAGAATGACAGTTGCTTATCGTTTTTTGAACAAACATGCCCCACCACTTGCTTTGGCAGTTCCGGACATTGTTACCCTTATTGAAAACGTTGCTACTGGGAACTCAGGAACATGGTATGCTGTCATTGATCTTGCTAACGCCTTCTTCAGTATTCTTATAGCTGAACACTCACAGGATCAGTTCGCCTTTACCTGGAAGGGGCGCCAGTATACCTTCACTCGCCTCCCTCAGGGTTATGTACACTCTCCCACTATTTGCCACAGCCTAATTGCCCGTGACCTGGAGACGATGCCAGTATCGCCTTCCCTCTCAATTCACCATTATATTGATGATGTAATGATCCAAGGGGCCACAGGAGAGATGGTACAGGAAGGTTTGGAGAGTGTCCAAGATACCCTGATGCAAAGAGGGTGGGCCATTAACCCCGCCAAGGTACAGGGCCCATCCCAGACAGTTATTTTCCTTGGAATTCAGTGGCATGCTGGAGAACAAGTGGTTCCCGATAAAGTTCACAATAAAATCACAGACTTGGCCACTCCAACTAACAAACAAGAGACCCAGCGTTTCCTGGGGTTATTGGGATACTGGCGACGCCATATTCCACACTTGGTATTGCTTTTACGTCCTCCGTATAAGGTTACCCGAAAGAAAACAGACTTTGTATGGGGTGACGATCAGGAAAGGGCATTCCAGTCCACCAAGCAGGCTATTCTTCAGGCCCTGCCCATTGCTCCCCGCATCCCAGATACCCCCTTACGAACTACAGGTCTCCGTTATTGATGATGTGGCCTCCTGGAGCCTCTGCCAGAAACAAGAGGGTCGCCGAGTCCTGCTGGGATTCTGGTCACATACCATGCCCGAGTCTGCCACTCGTTATTCTGCTTTTGAACAAAAGTTACTAGCCTGTTACTGGGCCCTGCTGGAGACTGAAAGAATGACAGGCGATGCAGATGTTGAATTGCAACCTGCACATCCAATAATGAATTGGATCCTGGCTAATGATGCTAATCTAAAGATCGGGCGGGCTCAGCAGTCTTCTATTGTTAAATGGAAGTGGTATATTCAGAGTCGTGTGACCAGAGGGCCTGAAGGGGTGGGCCACATACACAAACAGGTGGCTGATATTCCGTCTCGTCATGAGGACATTGAACCCGTCTTGCCCCCTCCCCTACCCCCTTCACCAGTTCAGTGGGGTAAACCATATTATTCGCTTACTCCAGCAGAACAAGAGGATGCCTGGTTTACTGATGGTAGCAGCTGGTGGGTGCAAGGAAAGCAAAGGTGGAAGGCAGTGGCTTACCATTCCAAGTCAGGAACTCACTTATCAGAGGAGGGTGATGGTGGCTCCAGACAGTATGCTGAGTTGAAGGCAGTCACTTTACCACTAGATCCCCATGATCACTCACTTCGCCTGTTCACTGATTCCTGGGCTGTGGCTAATGGACTTGTGGTATGGATGCCTGATTGGCAAAGGAATGACTGGATGATACATGACCGCCCAGTATGGGGCAAAGAGTTGTGGCAGCTGTTGTGGGATGCTTCCCTCCACCGTGAGATAACTGTGTATCACATTGATGCCCATACCAATGTGGTGACTAACATGGCACAACATAATGTAGTAGCAGATCAGCTTGCCACTATCAGCCGTGCTGATACCATCCCCCTGGCTCAATGGGCACATAAACAGAGTGGTCATTTGGGGGAGAAGGGATCAGCTATGTGGGCCCAAACATATGCTTTACCCGTCCATCAGGATGATGTCTGCATGGTCGTGCGTACATGCCCAGAATGTCAACTTGTGAAGTCCTGTACCATTCCTTTTGGTCCGCATGGCCGAATAAAATGGGGTGCTCGCCCAGCTGCGGTTTGGCAAATAGATTACGTAGGCCGCTTGTCAGACTGTATGGGTAAACGTTACATCCTAGTAATGGTTGACACCTTTTCGGGCCTGGTTTTTTCTTTTCCCACCAAGGCAGCTGACCAAGCTAGTACTATCCAAGGACTAAATCATTTAATTTCTCGTTATGATGTTCCAGAGGAGATTCAGTCTGATAATGGCTGGCACTTCTCCGGGAAGGCAATCTGTGATTGGGCAAATGACAACGGTATCTTAAGGGTTCACCATATTCCAGGCTGCTGGGTTAGTTGAATGAATGAACGGCTTACTGAAGGAACAGATTCATTTGTTAACACCACTGGGGACCCTGAAGGGGTGGTGCCATGTGCTGCAGCAGGCAATCGACAATTTGAATCATCGCCCTTTGAAGGGAGGTACACCTTTCCACCGACTTCTTAACACTTCTGAACTACAGCCTATTCCAGAGGAAAAAAGAATCATTGCCCCCCACTCCCGAACTAGAGAATGCTGGACAAAAGTATGGGTGGCACCACCAGGTAGTGGCCCTCCTGTAAAAGGAGAAATAGTGACCTTAATGATGAACTCTCTGCCGTTAGGAGAGTGGCTTTGCAGAATCATATGGCCTTGGATTTTCTGTTAGCAAAACAGGGTGGCACGTGTGCAGTTGTTGATTCTGAATGTTGCTCGTATATTCTTAATGTAACCACTAATATTCTGTTATTATTCAGCATGTCTCGAAGTCTGTTCATGAGCTCCAGCGTCTGGGTATTGTGGCGAACAAGGATAGTTTGAGCCTTGGTTGGAATCCTTTTTCATGGTTAGCTGGTACATTTGGGGGGGTTGGGCCACACTATTCTCCATTGGTTGCTCGCTTTATTGCTTGTTTTTGTAATTATTGTAGTTTGAATTTCTCTTTTACGCTCCTTTTGTACTCAAATGCTTGCCAAGACTCGTGTCTGACAGCCTGTGACCAAGGGGTGGAATGTAATGGAAGATTCTAACCTATTTTTTAACCTTTTTTTTCTTAATTTTCAGCTTTTGGTTCTGCAGAGCTGAGATTTATTTAAAAAAAAACGTAGCTTTGGGTTCTGCAAGGCTGAGAACCTAATTGTTTTTAGACTCAGCAGACGTAAGCAAAGTTCCACCGAGGGGCCAGAAATGCTGTTATCTGAAGAAAGGACATCTGTGTACCGAGAACATTTAATCTTCCTGCTTGTTTTGGTCACAGACTGTCAGAGACCTAGCCTTGATGTAGAATAAACCATTGTATTCAAAATGATAAGCTGAAAATTATGTCACTAGTTAGAAACCTAGTATGCTAGCTTGCTTGCTTATCTTTCTTGCTGTGCTGGGAATAGGTGCTTGGGTAAGCAGTTTTTGGGTAATATAAGGCAAGGTCCCGCTGCTGAAGAGAGAGATTCTCTGAGAGGTGGCAACATCTCTCAGCAAGAAGAAGAAGAACTTCTGGAGTCCAGCCAACGTCCCAGTCAGGGGAGGTGGAGAAGCTGCTACCGGCGCTCTGACAACCTACTACAAGTGTGCAGTCGTTGCCTCGCTTCGGCAGTTGGGACCAGTCCAAACATTGATAAGTATAGTTGGGAAGGGGTTGCATACAGTAATGTGAAATCAGCTTTTGAATTTGTAATAAACATTTGTATAATCTGAACTGCTCTCGGTGTGTTTGTCTATTTTCTTTCGGTAGTTCAAACACTGTGACCAATCTAAAATGAACAAAGTGAGAGGTACAAGCTTACCCAAGACACAGGCTAACAGGTCAATCATTTGCTTTCTGCTGCCTTCATCCATTTTAAATAGCAGAGTGGCCTCTGCAATTTCCATTCCTCCTGAAACAGAATTCCTTCACAATCTATTGGTTCTTGCAGGAGCATTACCTGTGGCTCCACAATGTCGAGAGCTAAATATCTCCGAACTCAACTGTGCATTTCATCTGCCCAGGAATATTTATATAGCAATCACAATATGATCGAATAGCGATCACAATTAGATCGAATAATGATCACAATATGATCAAATTCTCACTCGACATGGAGAGTGATGAAATTAAAACCGAGACTAAGGTCCTGAATTTAAATAAAGGGAATTATGATGGTATGAGACGGGAGTTGAGTAAGATTGATTGGGTGGTGTTTATGGGGGTGTTGACTGTGGATAGACAATGGAAAGCATTCACAGATCTAATGGAGAAATTGTAAAAATGTGTTAGAATCGTTTGGCATAAAAATAAACCAAAAAAGGTGACTCAACCGTGGATGACAAGGGAAATTAGAGACAGCATTGGGTCCAAAGAGAGAGCATATCAATTGGCCAAAAAAAGTACCGCAACCGAAGACTGCGAGCAGTTCAAGATGCAGCAAAGGAGGACAAAGGGATTAATCAAGAGAGCAAAAATAAATTACGAAAGTAAGCTTACGGCAAATATAAAAACTGACTGCAAAAGCTTTTATAAATATGTCAAGAGGAAAAGACTGGTGAAATCAAGAGTAGGTCCTTTGCAGTCGGAATCAGGGGAATATATAATGGGGAATAAGGAAATGGCAGACCAATTAAATTCTTACTTTAGTTCTGTTTTTACAAGAGAGGATACAAATAACCTCCCAAGGATGTTGGGAAACATAGAGATTAATGCAAGGGAGGAATTGAAAGAAATCAGTATCTCTAAGGACATGGTCTTGGGGAAATTGATGGGATTGAAGGCAGATAAATCCGAAGGGCCTGATAATCTACATCCTAGGGTACTCAAGGAAGTGGTCATTCAGATAGCAGATGCTTTAAGAATTATTTTCCAGAACTCGATAGACGCAGGATCAGTACCCATGGATTGAAGGGTAGCTAATGTTACCCCACTATTTAAAAAAGGGGATAGAGAAAAAGTGGGGAATTATTGGCCGGTGAGCCTTACATCAGCAGTGGGCAAAATGATGGAATCCATTATTAAGGATGTAATAGCGGAGCATATGGCTAGCAGAGAAGGGATCGGACGGAGTTAACATGGATTTACAAAAGGTAAATCATGCTTGACAAATCTATTGGAATTCTTTGAGATGGTGACAGGTAAAATAGATGGGGGAGAGCCAGTGGATGTGGTGTACCTGGACTTCCAAAAGGCCTTCGATAAGGTCCCGCATAAACGACTGGCTTCCAAAGTCAAGGCTCATGGGATTAGGGGCAAAGTATTGATGTGGATTGAGAACTGGCTGGCAGGTAGAACACAGAGAGTTGGGATAAATGGCTCATTTTCTGAGTGGCAGGCGGTGACCAGTGGGGTAGCACAGGGATCTGTACTGGGACCCCAGCTGTTCACAATTTACATTAATGATCTGGATGAGGGGATTGAATGTAATATCTCCAAATTTGCAGATGACACTAAGCTAGAAGGGGTTGTGTGCACGGAAGAGGGGGTCAGGAAGCTCCAGTGTGATTTGGATAAATTGAGGGACTGGGCAGATACATGGCAAATGCACTACAATGTGGATAAATGTGAGGTTATCCACTTTGGTAATACAAACCGGAGGGCAGATTACTATTTGAATGGCAATAGATTAAGAGATGGGGAAGTGCAGAGAGACCTAGGGGTACTTGTACATCAGTCTCTGAAGGCGAGCATGCAGGTACAGCAGGCGGTTAAAAAAGCAAATGGTATGTTGGCCTTCATATCAAGAGGGTTTGAGTATAGGAACAAGGATACCTTACTGCAGCTGTACAGGGCCTTGGTGAGACCACACCTGGAGTATTGTGTGCAATTTTGGTCACCTTATCTAAGGAAGCATGTTCTTGCAATGGAGGGAGTGCAGAGTTGATTCACCAGGCTGATACCTGGAATGGCAGGAATGATTTATGAGGAAAGATTGTGCAAATTGGGATTGTACTCCCTGGAGTTTAGAAGATTGAGAGGGGATCTCATAGAGACATATAAAATTCTGGCAGGACTGGACAGAATGGATGCAGATGGGATGTTTCCAATGATGGGAAAATCCAGAACCCAGGGCCATGGTTTGAGGATAATAGGCAAACTATTTAGGACCGAGATAAGGAGGAATTTCTTTACCCAGAGGGTGGTGAATCTGTGGAATTCATTGCCACAGAGGGCAGTAGAGGCAGGTTCATTAAATATATTTAAGAGGGAATTAGATATATTTCTTCAGTATAAGGGTATTAAAGATTACGGAGAGAAGGCGGGGATGGGGTACTGAACTTTAAGATCAGCCATAATCTCGTTGAATGGCGGAGCAGGCTCAAAGGGTCGAATGACCTACTCCTGCTCCTATCTTCTATGTTTCTATGTTTTTTTTACTCTACTCTTACACCTTTAAAGCTACCAAGCACCTTCACTCTTGCGATGGCGACTGTACTCACCACACTTAACTGTAACTATTGAAAGTCCTGGCACACGTCTCCGCAGAGGATTCCTTGATCAGGATAGCCTCAGGCCAACTTATGGCATGGTCGACCACCATGAGGAGGTAACAAGCCTCTCTTGACACTGGCAGGGGGTCCAATGATATCAATGTGGATGTGTTAGAATCTGCGAGGCGTCGAGTCGAAATTTTGTATGGGTGCCTGCGTGTGTCGGTGGACCTTGGAGGTCTGGGACCTGGTGCAGTTCCTGGCAAGACCCATGACCTCCTTCGTAAGCACATGGCACATGAACTGCTCTGCGACCATCTGCACTGTCATCCTCCACTGAGTGAGTGAGGTCGTGGACTAGGCTGAAGACCTTCACTCTCCAGTGCAACAGGAGTACAGGACATGACGTGCCTGTTGAAACAGCACAGAGCAGTGTGTGCGGGCGGTTGGGCAACTGGACAGGTTCGCACCCCGAGATGGCGGTCTGCAAGGCCTGCATATCTACATCATTCATCTGGGCCTTGGCCAGTTAAGCATAATCTAGGCCAGGGGCGAGAGTGTTGATGGCAGGGCACGAGAGCGCATCTGCCACCACATTGTCCTTACTGGCCCTGTCTCGATGTCAGTCATGAACTCTGAAAAATATGGGAGGTGGCGCTGTTGTCTGGCAGTCCATGGATCTTTGGCCATCAAGAGTGCCTGGATGAGGGGCTTGTAATCCGTGAAGTCTGTGAACAGCCTGCCCTCGAGGAAGTAGCAAAATTGGTGGATGGCCAAGTAAAGCGCCAGGGGTTGCCGGTCGAAGGCACTATATTTGAGTTGTGGCGGGTGCAACTGCTTGCAGAAAAAGGTCAGCGGGCATCAATGTCCATCGAGCCACTGTTCTAGGACTCAACCCTCCCCTCCACGGCCATAGCCGAGGTGTCCAAGGAGAGCGTCTTGTGAGCCTCCGACTGTGGGTGTACTAGTAGTGTCGTGTTAGCTAGGTTCTCCTTCGTCACAACAAAAGCCTTGTCCGCCTGTTCTATTCAAGATAGAGACTTTTCTTTGGTGACCATCAGAGAACAATTGGTGCATGGTGCGAGCAGCTCCGGGGATAAATGATGGTAAAAGTTCACCATCCCCACAAGCTCCTGAAGGCCTTTGAGAGTGGGAGGTTTGGGGAAACGTTTGACTGCCACCACCTCTGGCATTGGTATGGCCCAGGCTGTCGAAATTGTGTTCCTCAGGAACTGGAGGGTTTCCTTGCCTAACTGACATTTGGCCTCATTGACTGAGAGGTGAGAAGTACACCAGGTGAGCAAAGAGGGTGTGGAGGTTGGCTTTGTTGCAATTGGCAATGAGTATATCATCCAAGTAAATGAAAAAACGTCCATGAGGCACTGGAACGTTTGGGCTGCATTCTTTATGTTGAAGGGCATACTCAGGAACTCGAAGAGGCCAAATAAGGTGATAATGGCTACATCATCTGGATGCACTGGGATCTGAAGGCATCTCCGCATGAGGTCCTCCTTGGAGAAGACACGTGCACCATGGAGGTTGGCAGATAAGTCCTGTATGTGGGGCACCTGGTACCTGTTGGGGGTGATTGCATCATTCAACTGATGGTAGTCTACACATGGTCACCAGCCCATGGACAATTTTAGAACCATTTTGAGCAGCGATGCCCAGGTCCTGTCCAAGAGGTGGATGATTCCATGTTCTTGGAGTCTGGAGAACTCCTCCTTTGCTTGCTGGAGCTTCTCAGGTGGCAGCCATCTGGGCCTAGCATGTAATGGGGTGCTTTGCATGGTGATGTGGTTGAAAACCCATGCTGGGGCATAGCGATATTGATCCATGGCTCTAAGATGGCGGGGAACTCACAGAAGATGTTGGCGAACTCATCTCTGGTGGCGTCTATGGCTGCAATTTTGGGGCCACAGGTGTCTTCTGTGTCCAGCTGTGTGGGGTGGAACGTTCGGACATTGACCAGCTTTTTGCCTTTAATGTTGACCTCAAGAATTCGGCCCCCAACAGCGCAGTGCCCATGGAGGCTAGGATGAACTTCCAGTGGAACTTTTTCCTGATCTGGATCTGTGCACTGCAGAGCCGTTGGCCTCCAGCAGAGTTGGACCATGAAATTGGGTGCGTGTCTCTAATGCGGTGGGGGAAGGATGCACAGCTCAGCCCCTGTGTCCACCAAGAATTGACAGCAGGTGGATCCGACTGTCACATGAAGGAGGTTGTTCATGCGACCAGTCATTGCAGCCATTAATGGCACCTCGCCTGGTTGTTTCCCTGAAACCTGCAGAATTGGTGGCACGTACAGGCTTGTGCTCCCCAGCACTGGTGGTAGCATCACCAGGGTGTCTGGCCCTCCTCTGGCTTGGTTTTGGTGGTGGACGGCGTTCAGCTATTTCCTGGTCATGCCACCAGGTTGATGGCTACCTCATTCTCCCTCTTCATGGGCCAAAGGATGTTCACACAGCTGCTGACTTTCTCAGGTTGAGAAGTCGTAATCCGTAAGGTGCAGGCGAATGTCCTCTGGCATTTGCTCCAGGAATATTTGGCGGAAGAGAAACCAGGCTTGTAGTCTTCTGCCAGGGCCAGCATTTCTTCCATCAGTGCCGAAGGACTATAGTCCTCAAGCCCATCGAGGTTTAGGAGCCTGAAAGCCTGTTGATGGTGGATGAGCCCGTAAGTTCTCAGCAGCAGACCTTTAAGGGAGGTATACTTGCCCACAGCTGGGGGCATGATGGATGATGTCATTCACCCTCGCTGACATATCTTGGTCCAGTGCGCTCATGACATGGTAAAACATGGTGGCATCTGTGGGTATGTTGTGGAGTTGTAACTGCGCTTCCGCCTGCTGAAACCACATTCTCAGTCAGTGGGAAGTTTGATGAAGAGAGTTTTAAGCTCGGTCAAATCCATGTATATTTGTGTCCAGAAAGACGTCTGGGCTCATCGGGTTCACCACTGTGGCAGTGAGAGAAACACAACCACCATGCTGAGGGTCATTAATGACTATTTATTTTGAATTTGGCGCATGCCCCTTAAAGGGTAGCGCTGGCTCAGTCACCCTGTGCCATGTGTGAGATTCATCTGGGTAAGAAAACCCCAATGGGGCGATCTTCCCAGGGCTACCCCATCACGTGGTGTTACGTGGCGCCAGTTAACTCTGAGCAAATGTGCCATGACAATATACATGAAAACATTTTATTCTCCTTTTTAAATATAATTTTCTACTCCTTTCAAAGTTAATATTTTCATTCCCTAATGATATTCTATATTGACTTGCATTTGGTTTTAAAGGATTTTTCGTCCTCTGTCTTCCCAGTAAATTTTGTTTCCACATTGTCTTGGGTAAACTTATACCTCTCATTTTGTTCGTTTTAGATTGGTCACAGTGTTTGAACTACCGAAAAAAAATAGACACACACACCGAGAGCAGTTCAGAATATACAAATGTTTATTACAAATTCAAAAGCTGATTTCACACTACAATATGCAAGCCCTTCCCAACTATACTTATCAATGCTTGGACTGGTCCCAACTGCCGAAGCGAGGCAATGACTGCACACTTGTAGTAGGTTGTCAGAGCGCCGGTAGCAGCTTCTCCAACTCCCCTGACCGGGATGTTGGCTGGGCTCCAGAAGTCTTCTTCTTCTTCTTGAGAAATGTTGCCACCTCTCGGAGAGTCTCCTAACTTCAGCAGCGGGACCATGACTTATATTACCCAAAAACTGCTAACCCAAGCACCTATTCCCAGCACAGCAAAAAAGATAAGCAAGCAAACTAGCATGCTAGGCTTCTAACGAATAACATAATTTTCAGCTTATCACTTTGAATACAATGTTTTATTCTACATCAAGGCTAGGCTTTGACAGTCTGTGACCAAAACAAGCAGGAAGATTAAATGTTCCCGGTACATAGATGTCCTTTCGTCAGATAACTGCAGCTCTGGCCCCTTGGTGGAATTTTGCTGATATCTGCTGATTCTAAAACACAAGCATGTTCTCAGCCCTGCAGAACCCAAAGCTGCAAGTTTTTAAAAAAAGGTTCTCAGCTCTACAGAACCAAAAGTTGGGAATTAAGAAAAAATAGGTTAAAAAATAGGTGTTAAAAAATAGGTTAGAATCTTCCATTACATTCCACCCCTTGGTCACAGGCTGTCAGACACGAGACCTGACAAGCATAAGAGTACAAAAAGAGTGTAAAAGAGAAATTAAAACTACAATAATCACAAAAACAAGTAATAATGTGAGCAACCAATGGAGAATAGTGTGGCCCAATCCCCCGAATGTACCAGCTAACCATGAAAAAGGATTCCAACCAAGGCTCACATGATCCTTGTTGGCCACAATACCCACACATTGGAGCTCACGAACAGATTTTGAAACATGCTGAACAATGACATAAGCTGCACTTGAGGCGGATGACCGAGGACTTCCTTGATGTAATGCCTCGGACCGTGTCTCCCACGGGCAACTCTCTTGGAACGTCCTCGTCATTACAAATCCGATTGTTGGCACCAAAGCAGCTGTTAAGCCAGATCACCAGGAGTGTAAAACGGAGGACCTGGAAGAAAGAAGCCTGACACATGTCATTCACAATACCGTAAGCGTTCAGTGTTTAAACAGACTAAATCATCCTGTCCCTCAATAGCTACCCATCGAGTGTTACCCTGGGCAGGTGTCACTATTTCTCCTTTAATAGGAGGGCCACTACCTGGTGGTGCCACCCATACCTTTTGTCCGGCATTCTCTAGTTCAGGAGTGGGGGGCAATGACTGTTTTTCCTCTGGAATAGGCTGTAGTTCAGAAGCGTGAAGAAGTCGGTGGAAAGGTGTACCTCCTTTTAAAGTGCGATGATTTAAATTGTCGACTGCCTACTGCAGCACATGACACCACCTCTTCAGGGTTCCCAGTGATGTTAACAAACGAATCTGTTCCTTCAGTAAGCCATTCATTCGTTCAACTAACCCAGCAGCCTGTGGGTAATAAGGAATATGATGAACCCACAAGATACCGTTGTCATTTGCCCAATCACAGATTGCTTTCCCAGAGAAGTGCGAGCCATTATCAGACTGAATCTCCTCTGGAACATCATAGCGAGAAATTAAATGATTTTGTCCTTGGATAGTGCTAGCTTGGTCAGCTGTCTTGGTGGGAAAGGCAAAAACCAGGCCCGAAAAGGTGTCAACCATTACTAGGACGTAACGTTTACCCATACAGTCTGGCATGGGGCCTATGTAATCAATTTGCCAAACCGCAGCTGGGCGAGCGCCCCGTTTTATTCAGCCATGAGGACCAGGAGGAACGACACGGGACTTCACAAGTTGACATTCTGGGCATGTATGCACGACCATGCGGACATCATCCTGATGGATGGGTAAAGCATGTGTTCGAGCCCACATAGCTGATCCCTTCTCCCGCAAATGACCACTCTGTTCATGTGCCCATCGAGCCAAGGGGACGGTATCAGCACGGCTGATGGTGGCAAGCTGATCTGCAACTGCATTATGTTGTGCCATGTTAGTCACCACATTAGTATGGGCATCAATGTGATACACAGTTATCTCACGGTGGTGGGAAGCATCCCACAGCAGCTGCCACAACTCTTTGCCCCACACTGGGCGGTCATGTATCATCCAGTCATTCTTTTGCCAATCAGGCATCCATACAACAAGTCCATTAGCCACAGCCCAGGAATCAGTAAACAGATGAAGAGGGTGATCATGGGGATCTAGTGGCAAAGTGACTGCCTTCAACTCAGCATACTGCCTGGAGCCACCATCCCCCTCCTCTGATAAGTGAGTTCCTGACTTGGGATGGTAAGCCACTGCCTTCCACTTTTGCTTTCCTTGCACCCATCTGCTGCTATCATCAGTAAACCAGGCATCCTCTTGTTCTGCTGGATTGAGCAAATCATATGGTTTACCCCACTGAAATGGTGAAGGGGGTAAAGGAGGGGGCAAGGCAGGTTCAACATCCTCATGACAAGACGGAAGATCAGCCACCTGTTCGTGTATGTGGCCCACCCCTTCAGGCCCTCTGGTTCCACGACTCTGAATATACCACTTCCATTTAACAATAGAAGACTGCTACACCCGCCCAATCTTTAGATTAGCATCATTAGCCAGAACCCAATTCATTATTGGAAGTGCAGGTCTCAATTGAACATCTGCATCACCTGTCATTCTCCAGGAGCCGTCCGGCTTCTGGACAAGCCAAACAGAGCTATTAAAGGGCGATGTTGCGGGCCTCACTATCGATGGTGGCAGTAATCTCTTCCTGCCCCCCAGGGAGACGATATTGTGGAATTCACACTGGTTTCATGGGGGATGGCACCATCACAGGATCCCACTTAGCCTGACCCACTACTAGTTTTTTTGTAATAGTCCGAATTCCAAATGCAAATCCCCCTTGGCTAGTATTAAGGGCCGTACCGGCCAACATATTAATACCCAGGATACACTCGTCAGTAGCAGCCACAAGGGCATGTAACCAGATAGGGTAAGGGCTATCACCCACCGTGGCACGGACTTTTATTTCCTTTGCCAGGGTGACTGCTCCTCCCAACCCCTCTATTCGAAAGGTCGGTCCAGTCCAGAGATCGGGGTTACCCGGAATCACCGAGTGCTCTGCACCGTTATCGACCAAGGCCAAATATTGGTGGTCATTACCCCAACGCCAATGGATTGTTAATGGTATGTAGGGCTGCGGGTCCCCGTGTATCCGCTGTATCTCAATGGTGTAGACACGGGAGCCCTGCCCACACCTTCATGCTTTAGTAGGGTTCGGGGGCTTCCAGGCCCACATGCCACTATTATCCATAAGAGCCTTGTTAATCATTTGTTGTATCTCATCACGGGTAACTGGAGCAGGAAAAGCCTGCTCGATAGAAGCAGCAGGGGGAGCAGAGGGCACAACTGGACCAGGAGGACTTAGCACCTGGGGATGATGTTCCCCTGCTTTACTCTTATAAAGGGCATAAAGGACCGCAGTAGGTTTCCCATCAATATCACTTTTAGGTACGCCTAACTTTAACAAGGTTAGAAAAAGATCTTTTCTTGTTGGTCCGTTATTAGCAGCAGCCCCTCTCTTTTCATCCTGCTTGTCTGATTTAACCTGGGCTGTACGTGAGTGGATTTTACCTCCCAGTTCTAATTCTCTAAGCCCAGATAAGGCATGCACCGCCTCAGACACAGGGTGCCCAATTAGTGGACTAGTTACGGACAGAACCAGCCCCCATGTAGTAGGTTGGGCGGAACGAAACAATCTGGTATGCATTCCAGCCGTGAATATCTCTTCATCAGGGCTCCCCCCGTGTACCCACAGCCTCAAATGCCCTGCATACAAGGCAGAGGCCAGGGCCTGTTGACGAATTACTGCTATCCTCTCCTCTGGGGTTCTCCAATTGTTCTGCAAATGTAAATCCCAATCTACTGGTGATGGGTATACTCGTAGCAGGGCGTCCCCTAGAGTAGTAAGTAAGTAATCCATCTCTCTCCCTCTACCCCGCAGCTCAGCAGTGACCCTGATATCAGTAGACAATGTTCCTAATCCCAACAATTCTTCAGGGGTTAAAAATACATTACCCCCTCCTTGTTCCCAGACACACAGGAGCCAGTCTGCCAGAGTTTCTCCTCCCTTTTGCCTAAATCGATCTCCAATGGCAGCCAGCTCTTTTACAGAGAAGTCACGTATCATTGTCTGTTTCCGACCCCTGTTCCCACTTTGGCCCGCAGGGACCTCCACCCAGTCTAGGGGAGGATTTCGAGGCCATCCTGTAGAGGGAGTAGGCCATAGAGCATAAGCAGGGGTTTGAGTATTTTCCCCTGGGTCCACTTGAGAGACCGGGGTATCTATCCCTTCAATCTCTACCCTTACATTATCTCCCCTTCTGTCTGTTTGGGAAGTCTGCTGCCTTATGGGGTGGGCGTGAACAGAAGGTGGTGGAGAGGGTAGTATGTTAGACACATACTGAGGAGTATCTGCATCATTACCATTGTCATTCCAGATATTCCCATCCCAATCCTCAATTACATCAGGATCATCACCATTCATTATCATGGCACGAATACGATGTGGGTCGGGTTCTACTCCTTGCCTTTCCTTATCTGCATAGAGCTGCTGCCAGAGTTTAATATTACAGCAGACAGTTTGAACATGCTTATCTTCCAATTCTTTGCCTCTGTCCTGACTGGTGCCAACAAACTCACTCATCATGGAACAGCATTGTCGCTTGGCTTCTAGCTCTTCCTCTAATTGCTTTCTCTTGTGCTGAGATTCTACTTCTCTTTGAACTGATTCTGCTTCACGCTGAACGGAGTGGTGTAAGGCTGTGGCCAGCAACCAAAAACCATCCGTCAGCGTCGCCTTTTTATCAGGAAATTTTCTTTCTCGAAAGAGAGTGGCAACCTGCTCTCCCAGAGGTGCACTTGATGAATCTAACTTCTCATCCCAACTAATGGGTAGTCCCAACAAAGACAGGGTATTGGCCAACATGCCAAACCCATTGTCTTTGGAAGTCCATCCAGGAATCAAGAACTGCTCAGGGCTCACCTCTTTCTTTCGGCGAAACATCTTGAGACCAATCCTGCTCGCAGCGCCAATTGTCTTGGGTAAACTTATACCTTTCATTTTGTTCGTTTTAGATTGGTCACAGTGTTTAAACTACCGAAAGAAAATAGACACACACACCGAGAGCAGTTCAGATTATACAAATGTTTATTACAAATTCAAAAGCTGATTTCACACTACAATATGCAAGCCCTTCCCAACTATACTTATCAATGCTTGGACTGGTCCCAACTGCCGAAGCGAGGCAATGACTGCACACTTGTAGTAGGTTGTCAGAGCGCCGGTAGCAGCTTCTCCACCTCCCCTGACCGGGACGTTGGCTGGTCTCTAGAAGTCTTCTTCTTCTTGAGAGATGTTGCCGCCTCTCGTAACTTCAGCAGCGGGACCATGACTTATATTACCCAAACACTGCTAACCCAAACAACTATTCCCAGCACAGCAAGAAAGATAAGCAAGCAAGCTAGCATGCTAGGCTTCTAACGAATAACATAATTTTCAGCTTATCACTTTGAATACAATGGTTTATTCTACATCAAGGCTAGGCTTTGACAGTCTATGACCAAAACAAGCAGGAAGATTAAATGTTCTCGGTACACAGATGTCCTTTTGTCAAATAACTGCAGCTCTGGCCCCTTGGTGGAATTTTGCTTATGTCTGCTGATTCTAAAACACAAGCATGTTCTCAGCCTTGCAGAACCCAAAGCTGCAAGTTTTTAAAAAAAGGTTCTCAGCTCTACAGAACCAAGAGCTGGGAATTAAGAAAAAATAAGTTAAAAAATAGGTGTTAAAATAGGTTAGAATCTTCCATTACACACATTTACCCTTTTATTTGCCTTCAATTTGACTTTTACCCTTATGTCAGCCAAGGTTGTTAATTTTCCATTTAAATCTTTCTTATTTCTTTGTCCTGTATTTCGTTATTTCTTGCAGAAACTCCTGGCATTGCTGCAGTGCCGTCCCCCATGTAAGTGTTGTTACAAGATCAAACCAGCAACCACAAAGAAGGAATATCACACAGGGGTAAAGATGAACAATTACTTTATTAACAAAATTTCACCTTCAAACTTTAATTCAAAAATCCCTCTTTTTATAACAATGCCATCATGTTGCTATGCAAATTTATATAAGAGTGTAAAATTAGAAATTCCCCAGCCTAAATATAACATATATAAACAAAGTCTGAGTTATATTCCCATCCAGCCCACAGAAGAAGACGTAGACACAAAACACATACGACTCACAAAACTTTGAATGCAATCAAGGTAAAGATAGTAAACAAACTTCAGTTTGTTTGGTAAACTGAAGCTAAAAGATATTTTGAGAGAGAAAGAGAAGAGAGAGAGAGAGAGAGAGAGAGAGAGATAGAGAGAGAGTGAGAGAGAGAGAGAGATAGATAGATAGAGAGTGAGAGAGAGAGAGAGAGAGAGAGAGAGAGAGAGAGAGAGAGAGAGAGAGAGATTCTCAATGGTCGAGTAATTTCATTGATGATCATTAAACTTTTTTGAGAAGTACGAAATAGGATGTTCTACTCCATCACCATCCTTCTTCTGTAACAGTACAGTACCAACTGCTTCGTCCAAGGCTAAAGAGAATGGCTTTTCAAAGTTAGGGCACACAAGTACAGGCTGATGGCCTTTAACTTCATCAAGACGACCTGGCATGCATCTGTCCTGATCATTTCTTATTTCTTTCCAAGTAGTTTGGTTAATTGAAGTGCAGTTTCTTCAAAGTTTTTACTAAATCTACGATAGTAGCCAATCATACCTAGAAATCTCCAAAGAGCTTTCTTATTGCCGGGTATAGGAAACGCAGTGAAAACCAAAACTTTTGCTCCAATCCCTCTCCTACCAAATAACCCAGATAAATTACAGTGGCATGTCCAAACTCACTCTTGTGCAAATTCACTGTGAGGTTCACTTCTACCAGCCTCTGAAATAACTGCGCTAATTCAAGCATGTGTTCTTCCCATGAATCCGTAATAATTACTAAATCATCAATATAGGCTCCTGTGTGCTCCAAACATTGAACTACTGCATTAATCATTCTCTGAACTGTACCAGGTGCATTTATCATCCCGAAGGGCATAATATTATACTCTTACAATCCCAAAGGTGTAACAAATGTAAAAATCTCACTGCCTTTCTCTGTCAAAGGAACACACCAGTATTCTTTTAAGAGATCAAACTTTTTAAGAAATTTAGCCTTCCCCACCTTATCTATACAATTACCTATTTTGGGAATAGGGAACACAGAAGTCTTTGTCACCATGCTGACCTTTCGATAATCTGTACAAGCCTTAATTGAGCCATCTGTGTGAACTCCAGTTTGAACTTGATTTTAGGTTTATTTCATTTTTAAGCATATAATCCACCTCTTGATCCAACAATCTGCCCTTTTCCCAATGAACTTGCTAAGTTCATGACAAGCCACAGTAGATAATTTTGATACATGTGGGAATATATTCTTAAATTTCATAAGTAATATCTTCATTTCTCCCTTTTTGATTTAGTCAAATACATTAACTTGGTTTGTAAGTTTTGCAAAAATATGGAATTATCCAGCCTGGGGCATCACTTTCTGTGCTCCATGACCATCTTCAAAATTTATCTCCTTCTTACTTTCCTCAATAGCTAGTACATTGGTTGAAATCCTAGTCTTCACCTCAGTCATTTTCTCAAAGTAAGGTTGAAGCATATTCACGTCACAGACCTACATCTCTCTTCAACGATTATAGGTGACATAGATTGTTTGGTAAACTGAAGACAAAAGATAGTTTGAGAGAGAGAGGGAGAGAGAGAGAGAGAGAGAGAGAGAGAGAGAGAGAGAGAGAGAGAGAGAGAGAGAGAGAGAGAGAGATTAATTAATTTTTATTTTCATCTTATATGGACCTAAAAACTTAGCTGTCAAAGGGTTTGACTGCATTGAAAACAGACCCAATACTTTGACACCAGGTTTAATGTCCCTAATTTTTGCTTTTTGATCATACCGAATATTCATTTTTCCATGAGCAGTTTTTAAACTTTTCCTTGCCACCGCGCAATCCTGATGTTATCTGTTTTTAAATTTGAAAACATAATCTAACAGATTTGATTGTATATCATTGTTCCTTCAACAATAGTAATGGACCCCTTACTTCATGACCAAACACCCACTTAAATGGACTAAAGCCAAGAGACTCCTGAGTTGCCTCTCTAAGAGCAAACAATAACAAATGGATTCCATCATCCCAATCCTTTTTATTTTCCATGCAATAAGCCCTCATCATATTTTTCACAGTTAAATGGAACCTTTCCAAGGCCCCTTGACTTTCAGGACGATAGGCAGACGACACAATTTAATGGGGTCCCAATTCATACACCACCTGTTGAAATATTGAAATATTCCAGTCATAAAATTACTCCCTTGGTCCAATTGAATTTCCTTTGGTAGGTCAAACAGTGTGAAAAATTTTAGCGTGTCTTTGCTTTAATGTTTCTCTGGAAACCTTGAAGCTGTGCACATTAGTGTTAACAAATGTTCATTTCCCGCCTTGGTTTTTGGTAATGGACCAACACAATCCATTATCACTTTCAAGAAGGGATTTCTGATAGCAGAGATGGGTTGTAAAAGTGCCACTGGTGGTCCTTGATTAGGCTTGCCCATCAGTTTACAAGTGTGACAGCTTATACAAAAGTTCACAACATCTTTTCTTAATTTCGCCCAATAAAACTGTTTCCTTATCTTATCTATCATCTTCACTCCACAACGACCTCCTAAAGGTGTACGATGAGCCAACTTTAATATTTAATTCGTGTAATTTTTAGGAATAACAACTCGCCTTATGATCACCCAGTTTTCAATGGCACCTATTGGAGGAACTTTCTCATCAATATTCCCTCTTGAACAAAGTAACCTTCTGGCACAGTTTCAATTTCCTGGTTGGAGAGAATCTTATATCTTATCCCAGCAAGAACAGGATCATACTTTTGTCTGGCTATTAATTCTTCTCTTGACAACAGCAAATCTGGATCCTTAAGTTTGTCCTCAGTGCTTGCCTCCACTACATGATCATCAGAGACTTTCTCTACCTCTACCTATTTTCTAGACATGGCTCTTGTCATGGCACACACAAGGTAGTTTTCCAAATCCTTTTAGGACTCATAAACTAATGGTTACTTGTAAGTTTCACCCCAGGTATGACTTTACCCTCTGCTAAATCATTTCCTAACAAAAGAGAAACACCGTCCAGCGGCAGATTTGATCTTATTCCTATCGTGACTGGGCTATTAACTAAGTCTGATTTCGGTCTCCTCACCAAAGTTGAAAACATTGCTTAATAGAAGCGATTATGCTGCTACAGTATCTCAAAGGATTTTAACTTGCACTTGATTGAATCCTTCTTTAACCAAAATGAAACCTTCAGTCATGAATGGATTAAAAATATTTCTAACCTTCTCACTTTGAACGCAGGCAGTTGGTTTTCTCTTTCTTCCTTTTCACTACAGGACAACTTGCTATTATGTGCCCTGGCTTCTTACAATAGTGGTAAATAACACTCTAATTTCTTTCCTTCGCTCGTTTCTCTTCCTCCCTTCCTTTAACCTCACTTCTAGAGTTTCTTTCTACTCTATTTGGATCATCAGCAGTATTGCTTTGAAACATTTTCCTCTGCGAATTTAGTCAAATTTTGCCAAGTTTTTATATTTTTCTCTTCCAAGTACATTTGAATATTATCAGGAACACAAATTTTCATCTTCTCAGTCAGAATGATTTCCCTCAATAAATCAGTTGTTTTTTTTTAACAACTTTCCTATAAGCAAAATCCATGTAAGATTGGGTAGCTGCTATTTTTAAACTCCTGAACTTTTGTCTATAGGCCTCTGGGACTAAAAATACAAGAGTAACCATTGGCCTGGTGGCCATTTAAATTTACAGCTACTTTCTGAAAATGCTGAAAAAACTGGTCTATTTCAGCTTCCTCAAATGGAGGAATTAACCTCACTTCTCTACTTACGAGAAACCTCTCCTCCTGACCAGCACGAGGGTTTTGGGCTTCTACCTCTCCTGGGTTAGGGTCTGTCTCAATCTAGCTAATTCTAGCTCATATTTCCATTGTTTCACTCTCTCTCTCTCTCCGCCCTTGTGGCTACCCTTTCATCCATTTCTGCCTGCCTTAATGCTTGCCGTTTGGCTTTTCTTTCTGCCTCTCTTTTTTTCCCTCTAACTCTACTTTTCTGAAAGTATTTTGTCTGAGGTTTTCTCCTTGGAAACTGTTCTAATGTAGCTACTTCAAATTCCCCCTTTCCTACAGAGTGCTTAACAATCTTTCGTGCAATTATCTTCTGTTTCATCCCAGTTCTTAGTCTAAGAAGTTTTAACTTGCCAACTATAACCATCAGTTCTGACTTTTTTTTAGCTATTTTTAAAATAACCACTGAAGGGTTAACTGTGAAATGGTTTTTCTGCCATTTATTTTTAACTCGAAGCTAGAGCTTGAGTCAAACTCAGACGACAGATAACTGAGCGCAAATCAATCGCCCCTAAAGTTTCCAAATTGGCTTGATCCCGGATGCCCCAAAAATTATGTTACAAGATCAAACCAGCAACCATAAAAAAACATATCAGAGGGGTAAAGATGAACAATTACTTTATTAACAAAAATATTACCATCAAACAATTCAAAATCCCCCTTTTCATAACAATGGACACTGGTTAATATACAAATTTTTATAACAGTGTAAAACTGATAAATCCCACAACCTATATAATCTATATATTCCCAACCAGCCCACAGGAAAAGAAAACTTAGACACAAAACACATAAGACTCACAACACTTCGATTTCAATCAAAGTAAAGATCGTAAACAGAATTTAGTTTCTTTAGTAAACTGAAGCCAAAAGATCCTTTGTGTGTATGAGAGAGAGAGAGAGAGAGAGAGAGAGAGAGAGAGAGAGAGAGAGAGAGAGGGAGGGTGAGAGAGAGAGTGCACAAAATTCAAAGTAGTCTTCTTGTGTCCAGATCCTTTTGGCTACTTTCATAATCTTCATTTCTTTAAAATGTCCAACATTCCAAACTGCCTCCCAGACAATGACTCTGCTTGGGTTTCCTTCCACTCCACAGCCTCAACCAGTCGTGGGTTGTCTTCCAAGTCCAGAAATTTCTCGATCATCTTTTGCGCATGTTTAGTCACTCTCTCAGCAGTCCATTTTCACCTTGACTCTCAATGGCAAACTGTCACTCTTTAACATCAAACCACACAATACATCGTTAAATACACAACATATAACTCTGTAACAACATGTACAGTATGGACAAGACAATACTGAGATCAAAACAAAAAAAAAATACGAAAAATGGGAGAGAGCCGACAAAGTCCTTGCCTGTTAGTTGAGGAGGGAAAATGCCTCGATACTATTCAGTGCAGTTCAAGCTGGGAAAGATAGGATCTCCTATAAACCAAAGAAAATTAATGATACCTTGGGAGAATATTATTAATATTTCAATAAATCAGAATTGCTGGGGATGTCGTTCAATATTGGCGAATTCTTGTCAAAGATAAAGTTGCCAAATTTCGATTTAGAAGAGCAAGACTATTCGACCCCTCGAGTGCTTCTGTTGGGAAAGACGACAATGAGGGGCCCTGCGGTCACTTTGCACTGCGGAGGCGAAGATATATATAACCCGATGTTATTTTTCTCCGTCCTGTACTTTCTGAAAGAAAAGGGAATGGTAACAATCCCTTGGAAGGGATTGCATCGTATCGTTTTCAGAATGTATATCAAATATATATGTATCGATGGTATTATACATGAAGTAAAAGCACGAACTAAAGTTCACTGGCTCTTTGAGATCTTTGAAATTATTAAATTCAGAACATAATAGAATCGATGGGGATCTTTAAAAATGTGTTTTCATTAAAATTAACTGCGAGGAACTGTGAGTTCTCCATGTGCTTTTGGGCGGATTCGTCGCTGTTTAAAAATTATACAAGCTATTGCAACACCTGGGTCACTAATAATAGCAGTAGCAATTCTCCAGATATATAAAGGTGCCTGCTTAGCATTGAGGCTCTAACCAGCAGCTAGCGCCAGCGCTCGCCAGGTTTCGACGCCACGCAGATTGTGAAACTATGGCTGGAGAGCTTACACTTGAAACAGTTATATATCGGGCCATATTAGATATCCAAGAATTTTATTATCCAGCTTTGGCAGCAGTTGGTGTTCCTAGTAAGTATCTATGTTTGGATATTCTATGCCTTTCTGGCCCACGACACCATGCCCGTGGCATAATTGTATTGTGCAACTAACTGAACCCAAAATGAGCAATCTCATCGAATGTTATATCAAATGTGCTTTGATAGAGACCGTACATTGACGTTGCCTGGTGATTTCAGAGGACACTCTTCCGTTCTCTTATCAGGGTAACAGGCAAACCGGTGTGGGAAAAGGGCTGCAGCATCACGACTGGTAGCTTGAAGTCAAGTGCGCTCTTCGACGCCGTCATTTAAAAAAAATGGTGTGAGTGGATAAGCACACGTGAAGGAGCAGCACGATACTATCAGGCGTGGAACGTTCCTGGATGGATGTGACCCGCTCAGTTAATTCCTCTGTTGTCGTGGATTGAGATAATCTCCTTGTGAGCGGTCCATCAAGCACTATGTTCTTTTACTGTTGATGGTGTGAAAATTAATATTGATCACCAATTGAGAGCGGCAAAGATCACTCATCTGTTTCAGCTCTGATCCAAGAAAATTTTGTTTTTTTTAAAGCGCTTTTGACTAACCTTGAACGGATATTTTACGCAGCCAGTTCGATCGATTTGATGACGAAGTTTGAAGCCGGATTCATGAACCAGAAGAGATCACGATCGAAACACACTGATACGATTAAAAAAAAAACATAAGCGAGCATGTTCCGTCTATTTCCACGACACAATCCATCTAGAGAATGTATAGAATCGGAACGAGCACAGGCCAGCTAATGGTGAATCAGTAGCCTTTATAATCAAGCAGAATGTCACTCGATGTGACCTGGATATGAATCAGATATAGCACACATTCTGCCTGTCCATGCTGCACCACTCCCGTGAAATAAGTGCAATACCAGCCTTCCGATCTGTCGATCTGGACGCTTCTATTTATCCGTGCTAAAACTACAAAAAAAAATTGGGTGCATTCTTAACCTCTCGTATCCAAGGTATCTGCCGTTTAAATATGCAAAAAAGTAATGTAAATTACCTCATGTACTTAAAATGTCAAAAGGATTGCTTTGAATGTAGAGGAATAAATCGTTTTTAAAATATGATAAGATTGTTTAATGGTCTCATGGTCAATTGGTTTTGGATGCCGAAGGACATGCTTCAATGTTGCATCCTTCGTAGCTTTCTCTACTATTTCCACTGAAGCAGAGTAATATATCGGGCGAGCCTGCTGGATGGGTTCTTCAAGCTGCTACAATATTGTGCAGCGACTCCTGTGCCCCATTCTTAATTCATCATGTTTTCTCTGCTTTTCTCGCCCACAGTTAACCTGATGACTCTTGTGATCCTTTATCGGGGAAAGTGTAACCTCAGCAAGTGTATCACGCGTTACCTAGTGGCCATGGCATCGGCGGATCTGATGGTCATTATTCTTGATCTGATTTTGAAACATATTCCTATAGTTTTCTATAAAACGTTTGAAGGCTTTCGTGACATTGGAATGTGCAACATCCACGCAGTCCTCCTCTACGCGACCACAGACTGCTCTGTCTGGTTCACTGTCGCTTTCACGTTCGACCGATTTGTGGTCATTTGTTGCCAGAAACTAAAAACTAAACACTGCACGGAGAGAACCGCAGCATTGGTGATCGGGGCACTGACCGCTTTGTTCTGTGCAAAGAATACTCTTTGGTATTTTCAGTTTACAGGCAGGTATATATTTATGCGGGTGCCCTGGTTGTGCGTTATGAAGTATTCTGCTCTATTTTCGCCAGTTTGGGCTGCCATTGAATTTCTCCATTACGTCCTCACCCCGTGTATTCCGTTCATTCTCATTCTGGTTTTCAATGCGCTCACTGTCCGACATATTCTGGTCACGATCAGAACTCGAAAAAGACTTCGACACCAGGTCACGAGGGAGAGGCAGAATGACCCAGAAGCGAAGAGTCGGAAACAGTCCATAGTTTTACTTTTTCTGATCTCGGGGAACTTCCTTGTCCTGTGGTCTCTGTTCGTGGTGTCCTCGATGCACAGTCGAATTATTCTACTGGAGACAACAAGCGATGAAGAAATGTCCCCTATTGTGAAAGAACTTGGATTCATGTTGCAGCTGTTGAGCTGCTGCACAAACACTTTCGTTTATGCCGTGACGCAGAGGAAGTTCAGAGAAGAGATCAAAAATGGGGTGAAATACCCTATCACTTCTCTTAAGTGGACAATGTATTAAAAGGAAATTTGGAGTTCATTTCCAGCACATATAATCGTCTCTCATTTAAATCCGCTTTGTTCTTCCACAACCCAAATGTTGGTGAATATGCTAAGAGGATAAGGCTGAGTTGTCTTTTGCAGAAAGTACATTTCGTAACGTGATATCTGCAATACCACAGAGACTGGCGTATTTCATAGTGCTGGGGATCACACTGGCACTGTGTGCCGGAGCTGCAAACGCTCTGCGAGGAAGTACACCCTTCTATTAACCAACAACAACTGGACTCTAATGAACCCATACATTTTTACCGTTCTGTCAATCCGCTCACAGGCGCAGAGCCTAACGGGGAAACGTGAATTCGACTTGCACATTGTAGATTCTCCCTCTGCGGCTTAATCATTATCTTCCTCATCTTGGGTATAAAGCGACACAAACCTAACTATGGTGGACATTAGCAATATACCTGATATTCAAAGGTCTAGGAATAGAATTAGGTGCAGTCAGAATTACAAGAGAGATAGTCCTTTGTAAGGTGAATGGTTTAAAAGTATACGTTTCGATACTGGATGAGGTACACGCAGAGGTTCTGAAGGAGGTGACCTTGGAGATTTTAGAGGCATTGAAATCGATTTTCTAGAAATGAATAGTCTCAGACATGGTTCCTGAAGGTTGGAAGGTCGCAGATGTAGATGCGCTGATTACGAAAGTAAGGAGGCAGAAAAAGAGGAAATAATATGCTATAAGTCTGACTTCGGTAGTAGGAAAGATATTGGAATCGATCCTCAAGGACGAGGTTATGGAATTCTTCGAAGTTCATGGCATGACAGGCCGATCCTACCTGACCACTTAATGGAATTTTTGAGGAAATCTCAAGTAGTTTCGACAAGGGAGAGGCTGTGGATGTAGTGTATTTGGATTTTGAAAAAAAAGCCTTCGATAATGTACCGCATAAAAGGCAGCTTGATAAAATGACACACATGGAATTACTGGAAAAGTAATAGATATAGTAGAGCATTGGTTGATAGGCAGAAAGCAAAGTGTGGGAATAAAGGGACCCTATTCTGTTTGGTTTCCTGTTACCAGTGGCGTTCCCCAAGAGTAGGAATTAGTGCCGCTTCATTTTACAATATTGTGACAGAGTATATAGATATGATTTTGGGAAATAAATTGAGTGTAGGTCACATACAAACACTTTAAAACAGATCTTGTTTTAAATACTGGAGGTCTGCTAATCCTAGTGATATCGGGAACTCAGAGCCTTCGCAGAAGCTTTGGAAAGACTTCACTAATTGATTATTGTTTGTAAAAAGGCAATAGATAAAATAGCTTGTCGGAGTTGCAGACTGTCTGAAGGGGAACTTGCTGTTCCAAGAGGGTCATGTGGTTTTGCACGCAGAGAGGGTCAAACAGGCTTTATCTCAGAGAGAGAGAGAGAGAGAGAGAGAGAGAGAGAGAGAGAGAGAGAGAGAGAGAGAGAGAGAGAGAGAGTCAGAGAGAGAGAGAGACGGATAGAGACAGAGACAGACAGAGAGAGAGTTCTACAAATTTACAATCAGCCACAGCATTTGGGACTGGAACAGGACATGCTGGCAAGCTTGTAGAAAACACCATTTGGAAGATGGGTTCCAATTTCAGCCTGGCCAAAGCCTTAGGGGTCTAATGTTTCACTTTGACTAAAAGGAAACAGAAGGAACTCTATGGTGACTTGAAACAATGAGATTATCATCTGGAGAACCCAGATGGTGCAAGTTTCATCAGCAAGACACATGAGCGGGTGATTAAAATGGAATCGGTTGTGGATGTCCTGGAACAACAAATATCTCTCTTAAAACCGCATGAACCTTCCTGAAGGGTAACCATTTACCTTTAAAGCACCAAAGTCTGGTTAACTTTATAAATATTAAATTCTGTGCACAGTGTAAGAATGGTCTGCAACCAGTGAACTTGGAGGAATGAGAAGTTGGACTGTGAAACAAATACCGTTTCTGAATTTACATACATGTGCACTTAAAATGGGGTTAAGTTAGTTAAGTCAAGAGTGATAAGTTAAAGTGTGACTCTGTTTTAAAGTTTAACGATAATTAAAAGTAACCATTAGTCTTGGTGAATATCTATTGCTGTTGGGTTTTGGGGTGCACTGGGCTCATAACAATATATCTTGATTATACAGATCATGGATTAAATGTTTTTGTGGAAAAGGTTGCAGGTGACACAAAGATAAGTGTTACAGTACGAAGTGTAGGAAAAATAGAAAGCTGACAGAGAAATCTGGGAAGTTCAGGAGAATGGGTGAATAAATGGCAGATGAGATATAATGTTGAGAATTGTAAAGTTGTGCATTTTGGTAGAGGAAATAAATGGTTCGATTATTATTTGGTTGGGGGAAAAAATCAAACCTCAGAAATATCAAGGGACTTGAGGGTTCTTGTGCAGGATAACCTGAGTGTTCACTGCCAGGCAAATGCTATGTTGGCATTCGTTTCAAGGGGGATTGAGTATAAGAATAAATAGGTGCTGATAAGACTTTGTGTGGCATTGGTGAGACCTCAATTGTTTTACTGTGTGCAGTTTTAGACCTCATTTGTTAGACATGATATAGCAATGTTGGAAAGAGTACAGAGGAGGTTTACCAGAATAATTTCAGGAATGAGAAGGAAAACATATGAAGAATGCCTAGCTGCTTTTTGTCGATCCATGACAAGAGGGCAAAGTCTTAGAATTAAAAAGTACCAATTTACAACAGACATGAGGAGAACTTTCTTTAGCCAGAGGTCATGGATTTGTGGAATTCGTTACCACATGCGGCTGCGGAGGCAGGATCTTTGGTAGAATTTAGGGAGGAAATTGATAGGTATATAATTAGTCAGGGTATGATGGGCTATGGGGACAAGTCTGGAACTTGTAACTAAATGTGGGAAGAGTTTAGAGGTTTCACGGAGCAGACTCGATGGGCCAAATGTTCCTTTTCCTTGTGATCTTTTGAGCACCCTCCGATGCTAGAATTTGCAAAAAGCCTTCCTGAAATCGATGTAGACAACATCCACTGTCTTCAACAACTTTTCTGGTAACCTGCTCAGAAAAGCCATAATAGCCCTTTTGACATGAACTGCCAAGCACAAAGTGATGTTGCCTATCCATTATTAGTTCCTATCCTGCATAGCTGGTCTCTTGGAATACCTTACATACAATTTGTCCACCACCGATGTCAGGTTCAGGAATATAATTTCCTGCACGATACTTAGAGTCTTACTAAAACAGACAAACAAAATTATCTTAACACATGAATGATGGAGAAACTTAACAAGCCATGCAGCGCTCTTTATGTTGCAAAGAATGTAACCTACGTTGTGGGTCTGATTCCGTCCTCCAAGAATGGTCTTAAAGCAGACAGGAGCCGAAATAAAACGGTACAGGGGTAGTACAGGGAGAAACACGTGCTGGAGATCATAAATGTATCGGGCTTGGAGGGACAACTGAAAAAAGCTGAGAATTACGAGTGAGCAAATATTTCTCATGTGGAGGATCAAGGGGTGAAATTTACGGTTGGGAAATTCAGAGGGGAAGCTGGACAGTTGTGTTGGTCCGAGAGTGGAGGAAGCAAATAGTGCAAGCCAGAGGGTGTCGGAGACCTCGGGACGGCGCAAGTTGTGAAACGCTGTGGCAGAAACAGGGTGAGAGGGGGAGACGTCGTTACCTCGGAACTGTGGGAGTCCTGGGCCGGCGTGGAAAGGCGCGACAGAGCCAGCGGACGCTCTGGCCTGTGGGCGGCCAGGGCTGTGGCGGACACCCGCGTTGTGGACACCAGCAGGTGGCTGCCCAGGCCGAGCTGGATGCCCGCGTCAAAGATCAAAGAGAAAACATTAATTCAGCAAGGTCACCGCAGTTTTTTGAAGATCAAGCTAGCGCAGTGCTTAGAATGTTTTGTACTTGAATAGACATAAGGCTTTTGATAAGAGGCCGCATGAAAAAAACATCCATAATATTAGGATTCACGGCGCTGGGAAAAGCCACTTGCATGAAAAGATAATGATTTAAACCACAACATAAAAAGTGTTTTAATAAATGGGCGTTTCTCTCGTTGGCAATCAGTAGAAGAAGCAGTTTATTTTCATGAAACGTGACGAAATTCGCTGTTTTGCTAGAGGATCACAGGAGTAGAATTACTATAGGTTACATATAAAATAATTTAAATGTTCGCAAATAAGCGAAAGTGGGGTGATGTCTCTAGTTTACTGTCCATTCCGAAATCTCATGGCGGAGGGGAGACTCCTCACAAAGTATAACTACTGACGAGCCTTCGTCGTGATTGTTTTGACATTGAGGCTCCAAAACAGTTCTTCAGCGATGGTGACACCTCCGGTCTTAAAGTTCGTAAGGCACTGCTGACCGCTCCAAAAGGACTTTTTCAGTTTTCTCTGATTTCCCCTTCCTGAAATTCACAATCATTTCATTTATTTTGCTGCCATTGCCTGGAGGACTGTTGTGACACACATAACTCGTTGATCTATCTCCCTCCTCTGCCACCTGTGTTTAACCAGCTGACCGTGGTGACATTGACAAGTTTGCATTCGGCATTTGGAAGAGCAGTAAGCTAAGCACCCATCCTTTAGATCGTCAGTGAGAAGGAGAGCTTATTTCTGATTGGTACTTACGATGAAGAATTCAACGATCCAGTTGCATTTGGGGGTGCATAGGCCCAAATTTCGGAAGTTGGTGGCCAGCACCGAGTACACGATGTTGCAATAAGCTGAGCTGCAGTGAATGCACGAGCTGCTTTTGTCTGGGTGATCCAGAGTTTTTGTTTTTTTTCAAACTTTATTTTATCGTTCAAAATACAAATAGTAATTAACATTCAACAATTGACTATAAACATGAACGTTATATTTTATAGAAAAAAAAGAAAAGAACCCCCCCCCCCCCCTTCAGCCAACTCTCCTAAGGAGAGCCATAAAGAAAGAGAAAAAAAATTGAGGAAACATTAAACATACACTTTGAGATCTAATCAACGTAAATCAAAATGTAAATATTCTAAATATAACAACCACTTATTAATAAAAAAAACTATAGTTATCACGTGAAACATATGTAATTTTTCCCATTATTAAACAATATTTCATCTCATTATGCCATCTATTAATATCAATCATATTTGTATCTTTCCATGTACCAGCAATACATTTCTTCACTACAGATAATGCTAAATATACAAAAGCAAGTTGAAATTTATATTATCCCAAACCTTTCAGAGGTTGCAAACTGCCCAATAAAAATACTGTAGAATCTAAAGGTATTTTAATCTTATACAGGTATTGTAAAAAAATTGAATTTTCTACCAAAATGATTTTATACATATACATGATCAGACAGCATGAAAAAAAGTTCCAACAAGATTACCACAACTAAAACACAAATCTGATTAATGAAAACTATACTTTTTTAGTTTTTCAGGTGTTGTATAATTGATGTAAAAAATTATAATTAATCATTGCATAGCGTGCATTTATCAGCCTAGTTACACTATCATTACACATATCTAACCAATCATTCTCAGACAAAATAAAACCATTATCCACTTCCCATTTACTTTTGGATTTATCCCAACTCTATTTATCCATACCATCCTATAATATTTGATACATAGATGAAATATAGCTCTTCTCTGGTACCTTCATAAGAAAAGTCTCAAATTTAGTCATTTCAGGTAAAATCATAACTCTACCAAACACATGTTTTACCAAAAATCGAATTTGATAATAAAGAAACAAAGAAATCTTATCAATACCATAACTGTCGCTCATCTGATTAAAATATAAAAAAAATTACCTTCTTTAAAACAATCTCCCAAATTTTCCACACCATAAAATCTCCAATCTAAAAGAAAATCCATTGTGTATTGGAAAAGAAATAAGTTGATTATTATACAACGGAGTCAAAGCCAATAATTCACCACAAGAACCTATCATTTTCTTTTTCTTTGTCCATAGCTTAATAAAATATTTTAATATAGGCACATTATGTTGCTGTAACAAATTTCTATTCTATCTAAACATAAATTGATTTCTTTCAAATTCAGAAATATTTGCCATCTCAATTTTGGCTCAACTAGGGGGCAGTTCCAAATCCATCAATGAACTAATAAATTTAAGGTTGGCTGCTTCATAATACTTTAAAAAATGAAGATGATTATGGTGATGAAGAAGATGAAGAAGAAGAAGAAGAAGAAGAAGAAGAAGAAAAATAGGAAGAAGAAGAAGAAGAAGAAGAAGAAGAAGAAGAAGAAGAAGAAGAAGAAGAAGAAGAAGACGATGAAGAATACGAAGATGAAGACTAAGAGGAAGACAATGAAGATAAAGACTGAAGAAAGTGACGAAGAAAAGATGAAGACGATGTAGACGATGATGATGAAGAAGCAGCAGAAGAATACACAATAGAAGAAGATGAAAGTGAAGATGAGGAAAATGAAGATGAAGTAGAAAAGAAAGAGATGAAAAATAAAATAAAGATGATGATGATGAAGAAGAAGATGAATAAGAAGACAAAGAAGAAGACATAGACAAAGACTAAGACGAAGATTAAGACGACGAAGAAGAAGAATACGAAATAGAGGATGAAAATTAAGATGATAAAGATGAAGAAGAAGAAGAAGAAGAAGAAGAAGAAGAAGAAGAAGAAGAAGAAGAAGAAGGTGGCAAAGATGAAGAAGACGATGAAGAATATGAAAACAATGAGATGAAGATGAGGAAGAAGAATAATAAGAAGAAGGAGAATAATAATAATAATAATAATAAGAAGAAGAAGAAGGCGAAGATGAAGAAGACGATGAAGAATATGAAGAGGATGAGGTGAAGATGAGGAAGAGGAAAAAGAAGAAGACGGAGAATTAAATAATAATAATGATAATAATAATAATAAGAAATAGAAGAAGAAGAAGAAGGAGAAGAAGAAGAAGAAGAAGAAGAAGAAAAAGTAGAAGAAGGCGGCGAAGATGAAGAAGACGATGAAGTATACGAAGACGATGAGATGAAGATGAGGAAGAAGAATAATAAGAAGAAGGAGAATAATAATAATAATAATAAGAATAATAATAAGAAAAGGAAGAAGAAAAGGAAGAAGAAGAAGAAGAAGAAGAAGAAGAAGAAGAAGAAGAAGAAGAAGAAGAAGAAAAGGAAGAAGAAGAAGAAGAAGAAAAGGAAGAAGAAGGAGAAGAAAAGGAAGAAGAAGGAGAAGAAGAAGAAGAAGAAGAAGAAGAAGAAGAAGAAGAAAAGGAAGAAGAAGAAGAAGAAGAAAAGGAAGAAGAAGAAGAAGAAGAAGAAAAGGAAGAAGAAGAAGAAGAAAAGGAAGAAGAAGAAGAAGAAGAAGAAGAAGAAGAAGAAGAAGAAGAAGAAGAAGAATAAGAAGAAAAGGAAGAAGAAGAAGAAGAAAAGGAAGAAGAAGAAGAAGAAGAAGAAGAAGAAGAAGAAGAAGAAGAAGAAGAAAAGGAAGAAGAAGAAGAAAAGGAAGAAGAAGAAGAAGAAGAAGAAGAAGAAGAAGAAGAAGAAGAAGAAGAAGAAAAGGAAGAAGAAGAAGAAAAGGAAGAAGAAGAAGAAAAGGAAGAAGAAGAAGAAGAAGAAGAAGAAGAAGAAGAAAAGGAAGAAGAAGAAAAGGAAGAAGAAGAAGAAGAAGAAAAGGAAGAAGAAGAAGAAGAAGAAGAAGAAGAAGAAAAGGAAGAAGAAGAAGAAGAAGAAGAAGAAGAAGAAGAAAAGGAAGAAGAAGAAGGAGAAGAAAAGGAAGAAGAAGAAGAAGAAGAAAAGGAAGAAGAAGAAGAAGAAGGAGAAGAAGAAGAAGAAAAGGAAGAAGAAGAAGAAGAAGGAGGATAAGAAGAAAAAAAGGAAGTAGAAGAAGAAAAAGAAGAAGAAGAAGAAGAAGAGGAAGAAGAAGAAGAAGAAGAAGAAGAAGAAGGAGAAGAAGAAGAAGGAGTAGAAAAAGAAGAAGAAGAAGAAGAAGAAGATGTAGAAGAAAAGGAAGAAGAAGAAAAAGGAAAAGAAGAAGACGAAGAAGAATAAAAAGGAAAAGAAGAAGAAGATGAAGAAGAAAAAGGAAAAGAAAAAGAAGAAGAAGAAGAAGAAGAAGAAAAAGAAGAAAAAGAAGAAAAAGAAGAAGAAGAAGAAGGAAAAGAAGAAGAAGAAGATAAAGGAGGAAGAAGAAGAAGATGATGAAGAAGAAGAAGAAGAAAAAGAAGAAGAAGAATAAAAAGGAGGAAGAAGAAGAAGAAGAAGAAGAAGAAGAAGAAGAAGAAGAAGAAGAAGAAGAGGAAGAAGAAGAAGAAGAAGAAGAAGAAGAAGAAGAAGAAGAAGAAGAAGAAAAGGAAGAAGAATAAGAAGAAGAAGAAGAAGAAGAAGAAAAGGAAGAAGAAGAAGAAGAAAAGGAAGAAGAAGGAGAATAATAATAAAAATAATAATAATAATAATAATAATAATAATAATAGTAAGAAGAAGAAGAAGAAGAAGAAGCCGAAGATGAAGAAGACGATGAAGAATATGAAGACGATGAGATGAAGATGAGGAAGAAGAAAAAGAAGAAAACGGAGAATAATAATAACAATAATAATAATAATAATAATAATAATAATAATAAGAAGAAGAAGAAGAAATAGAAGAAAATGAAGAAGAAGAAGAAGAAGAAGAAGAAGAAAAAGAAGAAGAAGAAGAAGAAGAAGAAGAAGAAGAAGAAGAAGAAGAAGAAGAAAAATAAAAAGAAGAAGAAGGCAGCGAAGATGAAGAAGACGATGAAGAATACGAAGACGATGAGATGAAGATGAGGAAGAAGAATAAGAAGAAGAAGGAGAATAATAATAATAATAATAATAATAAGAATAAGAATAAGAATAATAAGAAAAGGAAGAAGAAGAAGAAGAAGAAGAAGAAGAAGAAGAAGAAGAAGAAGAAAAGGAAGAAGAAGAAAAGGAAGAATTTTAAAAAGAATAATATAAATGTTAAAATGAGGCTACAAACATTAAAATACATGCTTTTTTGAGAAATGTTTAAACTTTCTTTCACATCTATGAATTTTCATGTTTAAATATTTACAGCCTTTGTAAAACATTTAACAAAGTTTAAAAATATAGTTTACAACTAGAAAAGAAAATGTAGAAAAATAAATACGCGTTTAAATTTCAATTTGAAAAAAGTAAAAATAACTGCTAAAATGAATGTTCACACATTGAAATAAATGCATTTTAGGAAAAGATTAAACATACTTTTCTCATCTATGAACTTCATTGATAATATTTAAACAGTACATTTAAAACGTTTTTCAGAGTTTGTAAAGTACTTTTCTACAATCAAATAAAATGTAGATCTGGAAATACACATCCAGATTTCAATTTTGAAAAGAATAATATAAATGGTAAAATGAAATTACAAACATAAAAAATAAATGCTTTTTTGAGCAATGTTTGAACATGGTTTCAAATCTATGAAACACCACATGTAAAAAGTACTTTTCTACAAGAAAGCAAAATGTACATCTGTAAATTCACTGCTATATTTCAATTTTAAAAAAGAATAACATAAATGTTAAATTGAAGCTTCAAACATGCTTTTTTGAGAAATGTTTAAACTTTCTTTCACATCTATGAATTTTCATGTTTCAATATTTACAGCCTTTGTAAAACATTTAACAAAGTTTAAAAATATAGTTTACAACCAGAAAAGAAAATGTAGAAAAATAAATACGCGTTTAAATTTCAATTTGAAAAAAGTAAAAATAACTGCTAAAATGTATGTTCACACATTGAAATAAATGCATTTTAGGAAAGATTAAACATACTTTTCTCATCTATGAACTTCATTGATAATATTTAAACAGTACATTTAAAACGTTTTTCAGTGTTTGTAAAGTAGTTTTCTACAATCATATAAAATGTCGATCTGGAAATTCACATCGAGATTTCAATTTTGAAAAGAATAATATAAATGGTAAAATGAAATTACAAACATAAAAAATAAATGCTTTTTTGAGCAATGTTTGAACATGGTTTCACATCTATGAAACAGCACATGTAAAAAGTACTTTTCTACAAGAAAGCAAAATGTACATCTGTAAATTCACTGCTACATTTCAATTTTAAAAAAGAATAACATAAATGTTAAATTGAAGCTTCAAACATGCTTTTTTGAGAAATGTTTAAACTTTCTTTCACATCTATGAATTTTCATGTTTCAATATTTACAGCCTTTGTAAAACATTTAACAAAGTTGAAAAATATAGTTTACAACCAGAAAAGAAAATGTAGAAAAATAAATACGCGTTTAAATTTCAATTTGAAAAAAGTAAAAATAACTGCTAAAATGAATGTTCACACATTGAAATAAATGCATTTTAGGAAAAGAATAAACATACTTTTCTCATCTATGAACTTCATTGTAAATATTTAAACAGTACATTTAAAACGTTTTTCAGAGGTTGTAAATTACTTTTCTACAATCAAATAAAATGTAGATCTGGAAATTCACATCCAGATTTCAATTTTGAAAAGAATAATATAAATGTTAAAATGAAATTACAAACATAAAAAATAAATGCTTTTTTGAGAAATGTTTGAACATGGTTTCACATCTATGAAACAGCACATGTAAAAAGTACTTTTCTACAAGAAAGCAAAATGTACATCTGTAAATCCACTTCTACATTTCAATTTTAAAAAAGAATAACATAAATGTTAAAATGAAGCTACAAACATTAAAATACATGCTTTTTTGAGAAATGTTAAAACTTTCTTTCACATCTATGAATTTTCATGTTTACATATTTATAGCATTTGTAAAACTTTTAACAATGTTTAAAAATATGGGTTACAACCAGAAAAGCAAATGTTGAAAAATAAATACGCGTTTAAATTTCAATTTGAAAAAAGTAAAAATAACTGCTAAAATGAATGTTCACACATTAAAATAAATGCATTTTAGGAAAAGTTTAAACATACTTTTCTCATCTATGAAATTCATTGTTAATATTTAAACAGTACATTTAAAACTTTTTTCAGAGGTTGTAAAGTTCTTTTCTACAATCAAATAAAATGTAGATCTGGAAATTCACATCCAGATTTCAATTTTGAAAAGAATAATATAAATGGTAAAATGAAATTACCAACATAAAAAATAAATGCTTTTTTGAGAAATGTTTGAACATGGTTTCACATCTATGAAACAGCACATGTAAAAAGTACTTTTCTACAAGAAATCAAAATGTACATCTGTAAATTCACTGCTAGATTTCAATTTTAAAAAAGAATAACATAAATGTTAAAATGAAGATTCAAACATTAAAATACATGCTTTTTTGAGAAATGTTTAAACTTTCTTTCACATCTATGAATTTTCATGTTTCAATATTTACAGCCTTTGTAAAACATTTAACAAAGTTTAAAAATATAGTTTACAACCAGAAAAGAAAATGTAGAAAAATAAATACGCGTTTAAATTTCAATTTGAAAAAAGTAAAAATAACTGCTAAAATGTATGTTCACACATTGAAATAAATGCATTTTAGGAAAAGATTAAACATACTTTTCTCATCTATGAACTTCATTGATAATATTTAAACAGTACATTTAAAACTTTTTTCAGTGTTTGTAAAGTAGTTTTCTACAATCATATAAAATGTCGATCTGGAAATTCACATCGAGATTTCAATTTTGAAAAGAATAATATAAATGGTAAAATGAAATTACAAACATAAAAAATAAATGCTTTTTTGAGCAATGTTTGAACATGGTTTCACATCTATGAAACAGCACATGTAAAAAGTACTTTTCTACAAGAAAGCAAAATGTACATCTGTAAATCCACTTCTACATTTCAATTTTAAAAAAGAATAACATAAATGTTAAAATGAAGCTACAAACATTAAAATACATGCTTTTTTGAGAAATGTTAAAACTTTCTTTCACATCTATGAATTTTCATGTTTACATATTTATAGCATTTGTAAAACTTTTAACAATGTTTAAAAATATGGGTTACAACCAGAAAAGCAAATGTTGAAAAATAAATACGCGTTTAAATTTCAATTTGAAAAAAGTAAAAATAACTGCTAAAATGAATGTTCACACATTAAAATAAATGCATTTTAGGAAAAGTTTAAACATACTTTTCTCATCTATGAAATTCATTGTTAATATTTAAACAGTACATTTAAAACTTTTTTCAGAGGTTGTAAAGTTCTTTTCTACAATCAAATAAAATGTAGATCTGGAAATTCACATCCAGATTTCAATTTTGAAAAGAATAATATAAATGGTAAAATGAAATTACCAACATAAAAAATAAATGCTTTTTTGAGAAATGTTTGAACATGGTTTCACATCTATGAAACAGCACATGTAAAAAGTACTTTTCTACAAGAAATCAAAATGTACATCTGTAAATTCACTGCTAGATTTCAATTTTAAAAAAGAATAACATAAATGTTAAAATGAAGATTCAAACATTAAAATACATGCTTTTTTGAGAAATGTTTAAACTTTCTTTCACATCTATGAATTTTCATGTTTCAATATTTACAGCCTTTGTAAAACATTTAACAAAGTTTAAAAATATAGTTTACAACCAGAAAAGAAAATGTAGAAAAATAAATACGCGTTTAAATTTCAATTTGAAAAAAGTAAAAATAACTGCTAAAATGTATGTTCACACATTGAAATAAATGCATTTTAGGAAAAGATTAAACATACTTTTCTCATCTATGAACTTCATTGATAATATTTAAACAGTACATTTAAAACTTTTTTCAGTGTTTGTAAAGTAGTTTTCTACAATCATATAAAATGTCGATCTGGAAATTCACATCGAGATTTCAATTTTGAAAAGAATAATATAAATGGTAAAATGAAATTACAAACATAAAAAATAAATGCTTTTTTGAGCAATGTTTGAACATGGTTTCACATCTATGAAACAGCACATGTAAAAAGTACTTTTCTACAAGAAAGCAAAATGTACATCTGTAAATCCACTTCTACATTTCAATTTTAAAAAAGAATAACATAAATGTTAAAATGAAGATTCAAACATTAAAATACATGCTTTTTTGAGAAATGTTTAATCTTTCTTTCACATCTATGAATTTTCATGTTTAAATATTTACAGCCTTTGTAAAACATTTAACAAAGTTTAAAAATATAGTTTACAACCAGAAAAGAAAATGTAGAAAAATAAATACGCGTTTAAATTTCAATTTGAAAAAAGTAAAAATAACTGCAAAAATGTATGTTCACACATTGAAATAAATGCATTTTACGAAAAGATTAAACATACTTTTCTCATCTATGAACTTCATTGATAATATTTAAACAGTACATTTAAAACGTTTTTCAGTGTTTGTAAAGTACTTTTCTACAATCAAATAAAATGTAGATCTGGAAATTCACATCCAGATTTCAGTTTTGAAAAGAATAATATAAATGGTAAAATGAAATTACAAACATAAAAAATAAATGCTTTTTTGAGCAATGTTTGAACATGGTTTCACATCTATGAACCAGCACATGAAAAAAGTACTTTTCTACAACAAATCAAAATGTACATCTGTAAATTCACTGCTGCATTTCAATTTTAAAAAAGAATAACATAAATGTCAAAATGAAGCTACAATCATTAAAATACATGCTTTTTTGAGAAATGTTAAAACTTTCTTTCACATCTATGAATTCTCATGTTAACATGTTTATAGCCTTTGTAAAACTTTTAACAATGTTTAAAAATATGGGTTACAACCAGAAAAGCAAATGTAGAAAAATAAATACGCGTTTAAATTTCAATTTGAAAAAAGTAAAAATAACTGCTAAAATGAATGTTCACACATTGAAATAAATGCATTTTAGGAAAAGATTAAACATACTTTTCTCATCTATGAACTTCATTGTTAATATTTAAACAGTACATTTAAAACGTTTTTCAGAGGTTGTAAAGTACTTTTCTACAAGCAAGTAAAATGTAGATCTGGAAATTCACATCCAGATTTCAATTTTGAAAAGAATAATATAAATGGTAAAATGAACTTACAAACATAAAAAATAAATGCTTTTTTGAGAAATGTTTGAACATGGTTTCACATCTATGAAACAGCACATGTAAAAAGTACTTTTCTACAAGAAAGCAAAATGTACATCTGTAAATCCACTTCTACATTTCAATTTTAAAAAAGAATAACATAAATGTTAAAATGAAGCTTCAAACATTAAAATACATGCTTTTTTGAGAAATGTTTAAACTTTCTTTCACATCTATGAATTTTCTTGTTTACATATTTATAGCCTTTGTAGAACTTTTAACAACGTTTAAAAATATGGGTTACAACCAGAAAAGAAAATGTAGAAAAATAAATACGTGTTTAAATTTCATTTTGAAAAAGTAAAAATAACTGCTAAATTGAATGTTCACACATTGAAATAAATGCATTTTAGGAAAAGATTAAACATAGTTTTCTCATCTATGAACTTCATTGTTAATAAATAAACAGTACATTTAAAAAGTTTTTCAGAGTTTTTAAAGTACTTTTCTACAATCAAATAACATGTAGATCTGGAAATTCACATCCAGATTTCAATATTGAAAAGAATAATAGAAATGGTAAAATGAAATTACAAACATAAAAAATAAATGCTTTTTTGAGCAATGATTGAACATGGTTTCACATCTATGAAATAGCACATGTAAAAAGTACTTTTCTACAAGAAAGCAAAATGTACATCTGTAAATTCACTGCTGCATTTCAATTTTAAAAAAGAATAACATAAATGTTAAAATGAAGCTTCAAACATTAAAATACATGCTTTTTTGAGAAATGTTTAAACTTTCTTTCACATCTATGAATTTTCATTGTTACATATTTATAGCCTTTGTAAAACTTTTAACAACGTTTAAAAATATGGGTTACAACCAGAAACGAAAATGTAGAAAAATAAATACGTGTTTAAATTTCATTTTGAAAAAGTAAAAATAACTGCTAAAATGAATGTTCACACATTGAAATAAATGCATTTTAGGAAAAGATTAAATATAGTTTTCTCATCTATGAACTTCATTGTTAATATTTAAACAGTAAATTTAAAACGTTTTTCAGAGTTTGTAAAGTAATTTTCTACAATCAAATAAAATGTAAATCTGGAAATTCACATCCAGATTTCAATTTTGAAAAGAATAATATAAATGGTAAAATGAAATTACAAACATAAAAAATAAATGCTTTTTTGAGCAATGTTTGAACATGGTTTCACATCTATGAAACAGCACATGTAAAAAGTACTTTTCTACAAGAAAGCAAAATGTACATCTGTAAATTCACTTCTACATTTCAATTTTAAAAAGAATAATATAAATGTTAAAATGAAGCTACAAACATTAAAATACATGCTTTTTTGAGAAATGTGTAAACTTTCTTTCACATCTATGAATTGTCATGTTTACATATTTATAGCATTTGTAAAACTTTTAACAATGTTTAAAAATATGGGTTACAACCAGAAAAGCAAATGTTGAAAAATAAATACGCGTTTAAATTTCAATTTGAAAAAAGTAAAAATAACTGCTAAAATGAATGTTCACACATTAAAATAAATGCATTTTAGGAAAAGTTTAAACATACTTTTCTCATCTATGAAATTCATTGTTAATATTTAAACAGTACATTTAAAACTTTTTTCAGAGGTTGTAAAGTTCTTTTCTACAATCAAATAAAATGTAGATCTGGAAATTCACATCCAGATTTCAATTTTGAAAAGAATAATATAAATGGTAAAATGAAATTACCAACATAAAAAATAAATGCTTTCTTGAGAAATGTTTGAACATGGTTTCACATCTATGAAACAGCACATGTAAAAAGTACTTTTCTACAAGAAAGCAAAATGTACATCTGTAAATTCACTGCTAGATTTCAATTTTAAAAAAGAATAACATAAATGTTAAAATGAAGATTCAAACATTAAAATACATGCTTTTTTGAGAAATGTTTAAACTTTCTTTCATATCTATGAATTTTCATGTTTCAATATTTACAGCCTTTGTAAAACATTTAACAAAGTTTAAAAATATAGTTTACAACCAGAAAAGAAAATGTAGAAAAATAAATACGCGTTTAAATTTCATTTTGAAAAAGTAAAAATAACTGCTAAAATGAATGTTCACACATTGAAATAGATGCATTTTAGGAAAAGATTAAACATAGTTTTCTCATCTATGAACTTCATTGTTAATAAATAAACAGTACATTTAAAACGTTTTTCAGTGTTCGTAAAGTACTTTTCTACAATCAAATAAAATGTAGATCTGGAAATTCACATCCAGATTTCAATTTTGAAACGAATAATATAAATGGTAAAATGAAATTACAATCATAAAAAATAAATGCTTTTTTGAGCAATGTTTGAACATGGTTTCACATCTATGAAACAGCATTGTAAAAAGTACTTTTCTACAAGAAAGTAAAATGAACATCTGTAAATTCACTGCTACATTTCAATTTTAAAAAAGAATAACATAAATGTTAAAATGAAGCTACAAACATTAAAATACATGCTTTTTTGAGAAATGTTAAAACTTTCTTTCACATCTATGAATTTTAATGTTTACATATTTATAGCCTTTGTAAAACTTTTAACAATGTTTAAAAATATGGGTTACAACCAGAAAAGCAAATGTAGAAAAATAAATACGCGTTTAAATTTCAATTTGAAAAAAGTAAAAATAACTGCTAAAATGAATGTTCACACATTAAAATAAACGCATTTTAGGAAAAGTTTAAACATACTTTTCTCATCTATGAAATTCATTGTTAATATTTAAACAGTACATTTAAAACGTTTTTCAGAGGTTGTAAAGTACTTTTCTACAATCAAATAAAATGTATATCTGGAAATTCACATCCAGATTTCAATTTTGAAAAGAATAATATAAATGGTAAAATGAAATTACCAACATAAAAAATAAATGCTTTTTTGAGAAATGCTTGAACATGGTTTCACATCTATGAAACAGCACATGTAAAAAGTACTTTTCTACAAGAAATCAAAATGTGCATCTGTAAATTCACTGCTACATTTCAATTTTAAAAAAGAATAACATGAATGTTAAAATGAAGATTCAAACATTAAAATACATGATTTTTTGAGAAATGTTTAATCTTTCACATCTATGAATTTCATGTTTAAATATTTACAGATTTTGTACAACATTTAACAAAGTAAAACATTTAACAAAGTTTAAAAATATAGTTTACAACCAGAAAAGAAAATGTAGAAAAATAAATACGCGTTTAAATTTCAATTTGAAAAAAGTAAAAATAACTGCTAAAATGTATGTTAGCACAATGAAATAAATGCATTTTAGGAAAAGATTAAACATACTTTTCACATCTATGAACTACATTGATAATATTTAAACAGTAAATTTAAAACGTTTTTCAGAGTTTGTAAAGTAATTTTCTACAATGAAATAAAATGTAAATCTGGAAATTCACATCCAGATTTCAATTTTGAAAAGAATAATATAAATGGGAAAATGAAATTACAAACATAAAAAATAAATGCTTTTTTGAGCAATGTTTGAACATGGTTTCACATCTATGAAACAGCACATGTAAAAAGTACTTTTCTACAAGAAAGCAAAATGTACATCTGTAAATTCACTTCTACAGTTCAATTTTAAAAAGAATAATATAAATGTTAAAATGAAGCTACAAACATTAAAACATATGCTTTTTTGAGAAATGTGTAAACTTTCACATCTATGAATTTTCATGTTTAAATATTTACAGCCTTTGTACAACATTTAACAAAGTAAAGCATCTAACAAAGTTGAAAAATATAGTTTACAACCAGAAAAGAAAATGTAGAAAAATAAATACGCGTTTAAATTTCAATTTGAAAAAAGTAAAAATAACTGCAAAAATGTATGTTCACACATTGAAATAAATGCATTTTACGAAAAGATTAAACATACTTTTCTCATCTATGAACTTCATTGATAATATTTAAACAGTACATTTAAAACGTTTTTCAGTGTTTGTAAAGTACTTTTCTACAATCAAATAAAATGTAGATCTGGAAATTCACATCCAGATTTCAGTTTTGAAAAGAATAATATAAATGGTAAAATGAAATTACAAACATAAAAAATAAATGCTTTTTTGAGCAATGTTTGAACATGGTTTCAAATCTATGAAACAACACATGTAAAAAGTACTTTTCTACAAGAAAGCAAAATGTACATCTGTAAATTCACTGCTGCATTTCAATTTTAAAAAAGAATAACATAAATGTTAAATTGAAGCTTCAAACATGCTTTTTTGAGAAATGTTTAAACTTTCTTTCACATCTATGAATTTTCATGTTTCAATATTTACAGCCTTTGTAAAACATTTAACAAAGTTTAAAAATATAGTTTACAACCAGAAAAGAAAATGTAGAAAAATAAATACGCGTTTAAATTTCAATTTGAAAAAAGTAAAAATAACTGCTAAAATGTATGTTCACACATTGAAATAAATGCATTTTAGGAAAAGATTAAACATACTTTTCTCATCTATGAACTTCATTGATAATATTTAAACAGTAGATTTAAAAAGTTTTTCAGTGTTTGTAAAGTAGTTTTCTACAATCATATAAAATGTCGATCTGGAAATTCACATCGAGATTTCAATTTTGAAAAGAATAATATAAATGGTAAAATGAAATTACAAACATAAAAAATAAATGCTTTTTTGAGCAATGTTTGAATATGGTTTCACTTCTATGAAACAGCACATGTAAAAAGTACTTTTCTACAAGAAATCAAAATGTACATCTGTAAATTCACTGCTAGATTTCAATTTTAAAAAAGAATAACATAAATGTTAAAATGAAGATTCAAACATTAAAATACATGCTTTTTTGAGAAATGTTTAAACTTTCTTTCACATCTATGAATTTTCATGTTTCAATATTTACAGCCTTTGTAAAACATTTAACAAAGTTGAAAAATATAGTTTACAACCAGAAAAGAAAATGTAGAAAAATAAATACGCGTTTAAATTTCAATTTGAAAAAAGTAAAAATAACTGCTAAAATGAATGTTCACACATTGAAATAAATGCATTTTAGGAAAAGAATAAACATACTTTTCTCATCTATGAACTTCATTGTAAATATTTAAACAGTACATTTAAAACGTTTTTCAGAGGTTGTAAATTACTTTTCTACAAGCAAGTAAAATGTAGATCTGGAAATTCACATCCAGATTTCAATTTTGAAAAGAATAATATAAATGTTAAAATGAAATTACAAACATAAAAAATAAATGCTTTTTTGAGAAATGTTTGAACATGGTTTCACATCTATGAAACAGAACATGTAAAAAGTACTTTTCTACAAGAAAGCAAAATGTACATCTGTAAATCCACTTCTACATTTCAATTTTAAAAAAGAATAACATAAATGTTAAAATGAAGCTACAAACATTAAAATACATGCTTTTTTGAGAAATGTTAAAACTTTCTTTCACATCTATGAATTTTCATGTTTACATATTTATAGCATTTGTAAAACTTTTAACAATGTTTAAAAATATGGGTTACAACCAGAAAAGCAAATGTTGAAAAATAAATACGCGTTTAAATTTCAATATGAAAAAAGTAAAAATAACTGCTAAAATGAATGTTCACACATTAAAATAAATGCATTTTAGGAAAAATTTAAACATACTTTTCTCATCTATGAAATTCATTGTTAATATTTAAACAGTACATTTAAAACTTTTTTCAGAGGTTGTAAAGTTCTTTTCTACAATCAAATAAAATGTAGATCTGGAAATTCACATCCAGATTTCAATTTTGAAAAGAATAATATAAATGGTAAAATGAAATTACCAACATAAAAAATAAATGCTTTTTTGAGAATTGTTTGAACATGGTTTCACATCTATGAAACAGCACATGTAAAAAGTACTTTTCTACAAGAAATCAAAATGTACATCTGTAAATTCACTGCTAGATTTCAATTTTAAAAAAGAATAACATAAATGTTAAAATGAAGATTCAAACATTAAAATACATGCTTTTTTGAGAAATGTTTAAACTTTCTTTCACATCTATGAATTTTCATGTTTCAATATTTACAGCCTTTGTAAAACATTTAACAAAGTTTAAAAATATAGTTTACAACCAGAAAAGAAAATGTAGAAAAATAAATACGCGTTTAAATTTCAATTTGAAAAAAGTAAAAATAACTGCTAAAATGTATGTTCACACATTGAAATAAATGCATTTTAGGAAAAGATTAAACATACTTTTCTCATCTATGAACTTCATTGATAATATTTAAACAGTACATTTAAAACTTTTTTCAGTGTTTGTAAAGTAGTTTTCTACAATCATATAAAATGTCGATCTGGAAATTCACATCGAGATTTCAATTTTGAAAAGAATAATATAAATGGTAAAATGAAATTACCAACATAAAAAATAAATGCTTTTTTGAGCAATGTTTGAACATGGTTTCACATCTATGAAACAGCACATGTAAAAAGTACTTTTCTACAAGAAAGCAAAATGTACATCTGTAAATCCACTTCTACATTTCAATTTTAAAAAAGAATAACATAAATGTTAAAATGAAGATTCAAACATTAAAATACATTCTTTTTTGAGAAATGTTTAATCTTTCTTTCACATCTATGAATTTTCATGTTTAAATATTTACAGCCTTTGTAAAACATTTAACAAAGTTTAAAAATATAGTTTACAACCAGAAAAGAAAATGTAGAAAAATAAATACGCGTTTAAATTTCAATTTGAAAAAAGTAAAAATAACTGCAAAAATGTATGTTCACACATTGAAATAAATGCATTTTACGAAAAGATTAAACATACTTTTCTCATCTATGAACTTCATTGATAATATTTAAACAGTACATTTAAAACGTTTTTCAGTGTTTGTAAAGTACTTTTCTACAATCAAATAAAATGTAGATCTGGAAATTCACATCCAGATTTCAGTTTTGAAAAGAATAATATAAATGGTAAAATGAAATTACAAACATAAAAAATAAATGCTTTTTTGAGCAATGTTTGAACATGGTTTCACATCTATGAACCAGCACATGAAAAAAGTACTTTTCTACAACAAATCAAAATGTACATCTGTAAATTCACTGCTGCATTTCAATTTTAAAAAAGAATAACATAAATGTCAAAATGAAGCTACAATCATTAAAATACATGCTTTTTTGAGAAATGTTAAAACTTTCTTTCACATCTATGAATTCTCATGTTAACATGTTTATAGCCTTTGTAAAACTTTTAACAATGTTTAAAAATATGGGTTACAACCAGAAAAGCAAATGTAGAAAAATAAATACGCGTTTAAATTTCAATTTGAAAAAAGTAAAAATAACTGCAAAAATGAATGTTCACACATTGAAATAAATGCATTTTAGGAAAAGATTAAACATACTTTTCTCATCTATGAACTTCATTGTTAATATTTAAACAGTACATTTAAAACGTTTTTCAGAGGTTGTAAATTACTTTTCTACAAGCAAGTAAAATGTAGATCTGGAAATTCACATCCAGATTTCAATTTTGAAAAGAATAATATAAATGGTAAAATGAAATTACCAACATAAAAAATAAATGCTTTTTTGAGAAATGCTTGAACATGGTTTCACATCTATGAAACAGCACATGTAAAAAGTACTTTTCTACAAGAAATCAAAATGTACATCTGTAAATTCACTGCTACATTTCAATTTTAAAAAAGAATAACATGAATGTTAAAATGAAGATTCAAACATTAAAATACATGATTTTTTGAGAAATGTTTAATCTTTCACATCTATGAATTTCATGTTTAAATATTTACAGATTTTGTACAACATTTAACAAAGTAAAACATTTAACAAAGTTTAAAAATATAGTTTACAACCAGAAAAGAAAATGTAGAAAAATAAATACGCGTTTAAATTTCAATTTGAAAAAAGTAAAAATAACTGCTAAAATGTATGTTAGCACATTGAAATAAATGCATTTTAGGAAAAGATTAAACATACTTTTCACATCTATGAACTACATTGATAATATTTAAACAGTAAATTTAAAACGTTTTTCAGAGTTTGTAAAGTAATTTTCTACAATGAAATAAAATGTAAATCTGGAAATTCACATCCAGATTTCAATTTTGAAAAGAATAATATAAATGGGAAAATGAAATTACAAACATAAAAAATAAATGCTTTTTTGTGCAATGTTTGAACATGGTTTCACATCTATGAAACAGCACATGTAAAAAGTACTTTTCTACAAGAAAGCAAAATGTACATCTGTAAATTCACTTCTACATTTCAATTTTAAAAAGAATAATATAAATGTTAAAATGAAGCTACAAACATTAAAACATATGCTTTTTTGAGAAATGTGTAAACTTTCACATCTATGAATTTTCATGTTTAAATATTTACAGACTTTGTACAACATTTAACAAAGTAAAGCATCTAACAAAGTTGAAAAATATAGTTTACAACCAGAAAAGAAAATGTAGAAAAATAAATACGCGTTTAAATTTCAATTTGAAAAAAGTAAAAATAACTGCAAAAATGTATGTTCACACATTGAAATAAATGCATTTTACGAAAAGATTAAACATACTTTTCTCATCTATGAACTTCATTGATAATATTTAAACAGTACATTTAAAACGTTTTTCAGTGTTTGTAAAGTACTTTTCTACAATCAAATAAAATGTAGATCTGGAAATTCACATCCAGATTTCAGTTTTGAAAAGAATAATATAAATGGTAAAATGAAATTACAAACATAAAAAATAAATGCTTTTTTGAGCAATGTTTGAACATGGTTTCAAATCTATGAAACAACACATGTAAAAAGTACTTTTCTACAAGAAAGCCAAATGTACATCTGTAAATTCACTGCTGCATTTCAATTTTAAAAAAGAATAACATAAATGTTAAATTGAAGCTTCAAACATGCTTTTTTGAGAAATGTTTAAACTTTCTTTCACATCTATGAATTTTCATGTTTCAATATTTACAGCCTTTGTAAAACATTTAACAAAGTTTAAAAATATAGTTTACAACCAGAAAAGAAAATGTAGAAAAATAAATACGCGTTTAAATTTCAATTTGAAAAAAGTAAAAATAACTGCTAAAATGTATGTTCACACATTGAAATAAATGCATTTTAGGAAAAGATTAAACATACTTTTCTCATCTATGAACTTCATTGATAATATTTAAACAGTACATTTAAAAAGTTTTTCAGTGTTTGTAAAGTAGTTTTCTACAATCATATAAAATGTCGATCTGGAAATTCACATCGAGATTTCAATTTTGAAAAGAATAATATAAATGGTAAAATGAAATTACAAACATAAAAAATAAATGCTTTTTTGAGCAATGTTTGAACATGGTTTCACATCTATGAAACAGCACATGTAAAAAGTACTTTTCTACAAGAAATCAAAATGTACATCTGTAAATTCACTGCTAGATTTCAATTTTAAAAAAGAATAACATAAATGTTAAAATGAAGATTCAAACATTAAAATACATGCTTTTTTGAGAAATGTTTAAACTTTCTTTCACATCTATGAATTTTCATGTTTCAATATTTACAGCCTTTGTAAAACATTTAACAAAGTTGAAAAATATAGTTTACAACCAGAAAAGAAAATGTAGAAAAATAAATACGCGTTTAAATTTCAATTTGAAAAAAGTAAAAATAACTGCTAAAATGAATGTTCACACATTGAAATAAATGCATTTTAGGAAAAGAATAAACATACTTTTCTCATCTATGAACTTCATTGTAAATATTTAAACAGTACATTTAAAACGTTTTTCAGAGGTTGTAAATTACTTTTCTACAAGCAAGTAAAATGTAGATCTGGAAATTCACATCCAGATTTCAATTTTGAAAAGAATAATATAAATGTTAAAATGAAATTACAAACATAAAAAATAAATGCTTTTTTGAGAAATGTTTGAACATGGTTTCACATCTATGAAACAGCACATGTAAAAAGTACTTTTCTACAAGAAAGCAAAATGTACATCTGTAAATTCACTTCTACATTTCAATTTTAAAAAAGAATAACATAAATGTTAAAATGAAGCTACAAACATTAAAATACATGCTTTTTTGAGAAATGTTAAAACTTTCTTTCACATCTATGAATTTTAATGTTTACATATTTATAGCCTTTGTAAAACTTTTAACAATGTTTAAAAATATGGGTTACAACCAGAAAAGCAAATGTAGAAAAATAAATACGCGTTTAAATTTCAATTTGAAAAAAGTAAAAATAACTGCTAAAATGAATGTTCACACATTAAAATAAACGCATTTTAGGAAAAGTTTAAACATACTTTTCTCATCTATGAAATTCATTGTTAATATTTAAACAGTACATTTAAAACGTTTTTCAGAGGTTGTAAAGTACTTTTCTACAATCAAATAAAATGTATATCTGGAAATTCACATCCAGATTTCAATTTTGAAAAGAATAATATAAATGGTAAAATGAAATTACCAACATAAAAAATAAATGCTTTTTTGAGAAATGCTTGAACATGGTTTCACATCTATGAAACAGCACATGTAAAAAGTACTTTTCTACAAGAAATCAAAATGTGCATCTGTAAATTCACTGCTACATTTCAATTTTAAAAAAGAATAACATGAATGTTAAAATGAAGATTCAAACATTAAAATACATGATTTTTTGAGAAATGTTTAATCTTTCACATCTATGAATTTCATGTTTAAATATTTACAGATTTTGTACAACATTTAACAAAGTAAAACATTTAACAAAGTTTAAAAATATAGTTTACAACCAGAAAAGAAAATGTAGAAAAATAAATACGCGTTTAAATTTCAATTTGAAAAAAGTAAAAATAACTGCTAAAATGTATGTTAGCACAATGAAATAAATGCATTTTAGGAAAAGATTAAACATACTTTTCACATCTATGAACTACATTGATAATATTTAAACAGTAAATTTAAAACGTTTTTCAGAGTTTGTAAAGTAATTTTCTACAATGAAATAAAATGTAAATCTGGAAATTCACATCCAGATTTCAATTTTGAAAAGAATAATATAAATGGGAAAATGAAATTACAAACATAAAAAATAAATGCTTTTTTGAGCAATGTTTGAACATGGTTTCACATCTATGAAACAGCACATGTAAAAAGTACTTTTCTACAAGAAAGCAAAATGTACATCTGTAAATTCACTTCTACAGTTCAATTTTAAAAAGAATAATATAAATGTTAAAATGAAGCTACAAACATTAAAACATATGCTTTTTTGAGAAATGTGTAAACTTTCACATCTATGAATTTTCATGTTTAAATATTTACAGCCTTTGTACAACATTTAACAAAGTAAAGCATCTAACAAAGTTGAAAAATATAGTTTACAACCAGAAAAGAAAATGTAGAAAAATAAATACGCGTTTAAATTTCAATTTGAAAAAAGTAAAAATAACTGCAAAAATGTATGTTCACACATTGAAATAAATGCATTTTACGAAAAGATTAAACATACTTTTCTCATCTATGAACTTCATTGATAATATTTAAACAGTACATTTAAAACGTTTTTCAGTGTTTGTAAAGTACTTTTCTACAATCAAATAAAATGTAGATCTGGAAATTCACATCCAGATTTCAGTTTTGAAAAGAATAATATAAATGGTAAAATGAAATTACAAACATAAAAAATAAATGCTTTTTTGAGCAATGTTTGAACATGGTTTCAAATCTATGAAACAACACATGTAAAAAGTACTTTTCTACAAGAAAGCAAAATGTACATCTGTAAATTCACTGCTGCATTTCAATTTTAAAAAAGAATAACATAAATGTTAAATTGAAGCTTCAAACATGCTTTTTTGAGAAATGTTTAAACTTTCTTTCACATCTATGAATTTTCATGTTTCAATATTTACAGCCTTTGTAAAACATTTAACAAAGTTTAAAAATATAGTTTACAACCAGAAAAGAAAATGTAGAAAAATAAATACGCGTTTAAATTTCAATTTGAAAAAAGTAAAAATAACTGCTAAAATGTATGTTCACACATTGAAATAAATGCATTTTAGGAAAAGATTAAACATACTTTTCTCATCTATGAACTTCATTGATAATATTTAAACAGTACATTTAAAAAGTTTTTCAGTGTTTGTAAAGTAGTTTTCTACAATCATATAAAATGTCGATCTGGAAATTCACATCGAGATTTCAATTTTGAAAAGAATAATATAAATGGTAAAATGAAATTACAAACATAAAAAATAAATGCTTTTTTGAGCAATGTTTGAATATGGTTTCACTTCTATGAAACAGCACATGTAAAAAGTACTTTTCTACAAGAAATCAAAATGTACATCTGTAAATTCACTGCTAGATTTCAATTTTAAAAAAGAATAACATAAATGTTAAAATGAAGATTCAAACATTAAAATACATGCTTTTTTGAGAAATGTTTAAACTTTCTTTCACATCTATGAATTTTCATGTTTCAATATTTACAGCCTTTGTAAAACATTTAACAAAGTTGAAAAATATAGTTTACAACCAGAAAAGAAAATGTAGAAAAATAAATACGCGTTTAAATTTCAATTTGAAAAAAGTAAAAATAACTGCTAAAATGAATGTTCACACATTGAAATAAATGCATTTTAGGAAAAGAATAAACATACTTTTCTCATCTATGAACTTCATTGTAAATATTTAAACAGTACATTTAAAACGTTTTTCAGAGGTTGTAAATTACTTTTCTACAAGCAAGTAAAATGTAGATCTGGAAATTCACATCCAGATTTCAATTTTGAAAAGAATAATATAAATGTTAAAATGAAATTACAAACATAAAAAATAAATGCTTTTTTGAGAAATGTTTGAACATGGTTTCACATCTATGAAACAGCACATGTAAAAAGTACTTTTCTACAAGAAAGCAAAATGTACATCTGTAAATCCACTTCTACATTTCAATTTTAAAAAAGAATAACATAAATGTTAAAATGAAGCTACAAACATTAAAATACATGCTTTTTTGAGAAATGTTAAAACTTTCTTTCACATCTATGAATTTTCATGTTTACATATTTATAGCATTTGTAAAACTTTTAACAATGTTTAAAAATATGGGTTACAACCAGAAAAGCAAATGTTGAAAAATAAATACGCGTTTAAATTTCAATATGAAAAAAGTAAAAATAACTGCTAAAATGAATGTTCACACATTAAAATAAATGCATTTTAGGAAAAATTTAAACATACTTTTCTCATCTATGAAATTCATTGTTAATATTTAAACAGTACATTTAAAACTTTTTTCAGAGGTTGTAAAGTTCTTTTCTACAATCAAATAAAATGTAGATCTGGAAATTCACATCCAGATTTCAATTTTGAAAAGAATAATATAAATGGTAAAATGAAATTACCAACATAAAAAATAAATGCTTTTTTGAGAAATGTTTGAACATGGTTTCACATCTATGAAACAGCACATGTAAAAAGTACTTTTCTACAAGAAATCAAAATGTACATCTGTAAATTCACTGCTAGATTTCAATTTTAAAAAAGAATAACATAAATGTTAAAATGAAGATTCAAACATTAAAATACATGCTTTTTTGAGAAATGTTTAAACTTTCTTTCACATCTATGAATTTTCATGTTTCAATATTTACAGCCTTTGTAAAACATTTAACAAAGTTTAAAAATATAGTTTACAACCAGAAAAGAAAATGTAGAAAAATAAATACGCGTTTAAATTTCAATTTGAAAAAAGTAAAAATAACTGCTAAAATGTATGTTCACACATTGAAATAAATGCATTTTAGGAAAAGATTAAACATACTTTTCTCATCTATGAACTTCATTGATAATATTTAAACAGTACATTTAAAACTTTTTTCAGTGTTTGTAAAGTAGTTTTCTACAATCATATAAAATGTCGATCTGGAAATTCACATCGAGATTTCAATTTTGAAAAGAATAATATAAATGGTAAAATGAAATTACCAACATAAAAAATAAATGCTTTTTTGAGCAATGTTTGAACATGGTTTCACATCTATGAAACAGCACATGTAAAAAGTACTTTTCTACAAGAAAGCAAAATGTACATCTGTAAATCCACTTCTACATTTCAATTTTAAAAAAGAATAACATAAATGTTAAAATGAAGATTCAAACATTAAAATACATTCTTTTTTGAGAAATGTTTAATCTTTCTTTCACATCTATGAATTTTCATGTTTAAATATTTACAGCCTTTGTAAAACATTTAACAAAGTTTAAAAATATAGTTTACAACCAGAAAAGAAAATGTAGAAAAATAAATACGCGTTTAAATTTCAATTTGAAAAAAGTAAAAATAACTGCAAAAATGTATGTTCACACATTGAAATAAATGCATTTTACGAAAAGATTAAACATACTTTTCTCATCTATGAACTTCATTGATAATATTTAAACAGTACATTTAAAACGTTTTTCAGTGTTTGTAAAGTACTTTTCTACAATCAAATAAAATGTAGATCTGGAAATTCACATCCAGATTTCAGTTTTGAAAAGAATAATATAAATGGTAAAATGAAATTACAAACATAAAAAATAAATGCTTTTTTGAGCAATGTTTGAACATGGTTTCACATCTATGAACCAGCACATGAAAAAAGTACTTTTCTACAACAAATCAAAATGTACATCTGTAAATTCACTGCTGCATTTCAATTTTAAAAAAGAATAACATAAATGTCAAAATGAAGCTACAATCATTAAAATACATGCTTTTTTGAGAAATGTTAAAACTTTCTTTCACATCTATGAATTCTCATGTTAACATGTTTATAGCCTTTGTAAAACTTTTAACAATGTTTAAAAATATGGGTTACAACCAGAAAAGCAAATGTAGAAAAATAAATACGCGTTTAAATTTCAATTTGAAAAAAGTAAAAATAACTGCAAAAATGAATGTTCACACATTGAAATAAATGCATTTTAGGAAAAGATTAAACATACTTTTCTCATCTATGAACTTCATTGTTAATATTTAAACAGTACATTTAAAACGTTTTTCAGAGGTTGTAAATTACTTTTCTACAAGCAAGTAAAATGTAGATCTGGAAATTCACATCCAGATTTCAATTTTGAAAAGAATAATATAAATGGTAAAATGAAATTACCAACATAAAAAATAAATGCTTTTTTGAGAAATGCTTGAACATGGTTTCACATCTATGAAACAGCACATGTAAAAAGTACTTTTCTACAAGAAATCAAAATGTACATCTGTAAATTCACTGCTACATTTCAATTTTAAAAAAGAATAACATGAATGTTAAAATGAAGATTCAAACATTAAAATACATGATTTTTTGAGAAATGTTTAATCTTTCACATCTATGAATTTCATGTTTAAATATTTACAGATTTTGTACAACATTTAACAAAGTAAAACATTTAACAAAGTTTAAAAATATAGTTTACAACCAGAAAAGAAAATGTAGAAAAATAAATACGCGTTTAAATTTCAATTTGAAAAAAGTAAAAATAACTGCTAAAATGTATGTTAGCACATTGAAATAAATGCATTTTAGGAAAAGATTAAACATACTTTTCACATCTATGAACTACATTGATAATATTTAAACAGTAAATTTAAAACGTTTTTCAGAGTTTGTAAAGTAATTTTCTACAATGAAATAAAATGTAAATCTGGAAATTCACATCCAGATTTCAATTTTGAAAAGAATAATATAAATGGGAAAATGAAATTACAAACATAAAAAATAAATGCTTTTTTGAGCAATGTTTGAACATGGTTTCACATCTATGAAACAGCACATGTAAAAAGTACTTTTCTACAAGAAAGCAAAATGTACATCTGTAAATTCACTTCTACATTTCAATTTTAAAAAGAATAATATAAATGTTAAAATGAAGCTACAAACATTAAAACATATGCTTTTTTGAGAAATGTGTAAACTTTCACATCTATGAATTTTCATGTTTAAATATTTACAGCCTTTGTACAACATTTAACAAAGTAAAGCATCTAACAAAGTTGAAAAATATAGTTTACAACCAGAAAAGAAAATGTAGAAAAATAAATACGCGTTTAAATTTCAATTTGAAAAAAGTAAAAATAACTGCAAAAATGTATGTTCACACATTGAAATAAATGCATTTTACGAAAAGATTAAACATACTTTTCTCATCTATGAACTTCATTGATAATATTTAAACAGTACATTTAAAACGTTTTTCAGTGTTTGTAAAGTACTTTTCTACAATCAAATAAAATGTAGATCTGGAAATTCACATCCAGATTTCAGTTTTGAAAAGAATAATATAAATGGTAAAATGAAATTACAAACATAAAAAATAAATGCTTTTTTGAGCAATGTTTGAACATGGTTTCAAATCTATGAAACAACACATGTAAAAAGTACTTTTCTACAAGAAAGCCAAATGTACATCTGTAAATTCACTGCTGCATTTCAATTTTAAAAAAGAATAACATAAATGTTAAATTGAAGCTTCAAACATGCTTTTTTGAGAAATGTTTAAACTTTCTTTCACATCTATGAATTTTCATGTTTCAATATTTACAGCCTTTGTAAAACATTTAACAAAGTTTAAAAATATAGTTTACAACCAGAAAAGAAAATGTAGAAAAATAAATACGCGTTTAAATTTCAATTTGAAAAAAGTAAAAATAACTGCTAAAATGTATGTTCACACATTGAAATAAATGCATTTTAGGAAAAGATTAAACATACTTTTCTCATCTATGAACTTCATTGATAATATTTAAACAGTACATTTAAAAAGTTTTTCAGTGTTTGTAAAGTAGTTTTCTACAATCATATAAAATGTCGATCTGGAAATTCACATCGAGATTTCAATTTTGAAAAGAATAATATAAATGGTAAAATGAAATTACAAACATAAAAAATAAATGCTTTTTTGAGCAATGTTTGAACATGGTTTCACATCTATGAAACAGCACATGTAAAAAGTACTTTTCTACAAGAAATCAAAATGTACATCTGTAAATTCACTGCTAGATTTCAATTTTAAAAAAGAATAACATAAATGTTAAAATGAAGATTCAAACATTAAAATACATGCTTTTTTGAGAAATGTTTAAACTTTCTTTCACATCTATGAATTTTCATGTTTCAATATTTACAGCCTTTGTAAAACATTTAACAAAGTTGAAAAATATAGTTTACAACCAGAAAAGAAAATGTAGAAAAATAAATACGCGTTTAAATTTCAATTTGAAAAAAGTAAAAATAACTGCTAAAATGAATGTTCACACATTGAAATAAATGCATTTTAGGAAAAGAATAAACATACTTTTCTCATCTATGAACTTCATTGTAATTATTTAAACAGTACATTTAAAACGTTTTTCAGAGGTTGTAAATTACTTTTCTACAAGCAAGTAAAATGTAGATCTGGAAATTCACATCCAGATTTCAATTTTGAAAAGAATAATATAAATGTTAAAATGAAATTACAAACATAAAAAATAAATGCTTTTTTGAGAAATGTTTGAACATGGTTTCACATCTATGAAACAGCACATGTAAAAAGTACTTTTCTACAAGAAAGCAAAATGTACATCTGTAAATCCACTTCTACATTTCAATTTTAAAAAAGAATAACATAAATGTTAAAATGAAGCTACAAACATTAAAATACATGCTTTTTTGAGAAATGTTAAAACTTTCTTTCACATCTATGAATTTTCATGTTTACATATTTATAGCATTTGTAAAACTTTTAACAATGTTTAAAAATATGGGTTACAACCAGAAAAGCAAATGTTGAAAAATAAATACGCGTTTAAATTTCAATATGAAAAAAGTAAAAATAACTGCTAAAATGAATGTTCACACATTAAAATAAATGCATTTTAGGAAAAATTTAAACATACTTTTCTCATCTATGAAATTCATTGTTAATATTTAAACAGTACATTTAAAACTTTTTTCAGAGGTTGTAAAGTTCTTTTCTACAATCAAATAAAATGTAGATCTGGAAATTCACATCCAGATTTCAATTTTGAAAAGAATAATATAAATGGTAAAATGAAATTACCAACATAAAAAATAAATGCTTTTTTGAGAAATGTTTGAACATGGTTTCACATCTATGAAACAGCACATGTAAAAAGTACTTTTCTACAAGAAATCAAAATGTACATCTGTAAATTCACTGCTAGATTTCAATTTTAAAAAAGAATAACATAAATGTTAAAATGAAGATTCAAACATTAAAATACATGCTTTTTTGAGAAATGTTTAAACTTTCTTTCACATCTATGAATTTTCATGTTTCAATATTTACAGCCTTTGTAAAACATTTAACAAAGTTTAAAAATATAGTTTACAACCAGAAAAGAAAATGTAGAAAAATAAATACGCGTTTAAATTTCAATTTGAAAAAAGTAAAAATAACTGCTAAAATGTATGTTCACACATTGAAATAAATGCATTTTAGGAAAAGATTAAACATACTTTTCTCATCTATGAACTTCATTGATAATATTTAAACAGTACATTTAAAACTTTTTTCAGTGTTTGTAAAGTAGTTTTCTACAATCATATAAAATGTCGATCTGGAAATTCACATCGAGATTTCAATTTTGAAAAGAATAATATAAATGGTAAAATGAAATTACCAACATAAAAAATAAATGCTTTTTTGAGCAATGTTTGAACATGGTTTCACATCTATGAAACAGCACATGTAAAAAGTACTTTTCTACAAGAAAGCAAAATGTACATCTGTAAATCCACTTCTACATTTCAATTTTAAAAAAGAATAACATAAATGTTAAAATGAAGATTCAAACATTAAAATACATTCTTTTTTGAGAAATGTTTAATCTTTCTTTCACATCTATGAATTTTCATGTTTAAATATTTACAGCCTTTGTAAAACATTTAACAAAGTTTAAAAATATAGTTTACAACCAGAAAAGAAAATGTAGAAAAATAAATACGCGTTTAAATTTCAATTTGAAAAAAGTAAAAATAACTGCAAAAATGTATGTTCACACATTGAAATAAATGCATTTTACGAAAAGATTAAACATACTTTTCTCATCTATGAACTTCATTGATAATATTTAAACAGTACATTTAAAACGTTTTTCAGTGTTTGTAAAGTACTTTTCTACAATCAAATAAAATGTAGATCTGGAAATTCACATCCAGATTTCAGTTTTGAAAAGAATAATATAAATGGTAAAATGAAATTACAAACATAAAAAATAAATGCTTTTTTGAGCAATGTTTGAACATGGTTTCACATCTATGAACCAGCACATGAAAAAAGTACTTTTCTACAACAAATCAAAATGTACATCTGTAAATTCACTGCTGCATTTCAATTTTAAAAAAGAATAACATAAATGTCAAAATGAAGCTACAATCATTAAAATACATGCTTTTTTGAGAAATGTTAAAACTTTCTTTCACATCTATGAATTTTCATGTTTACATATTTATAGCATTTGTAAAACTTTTAACAATGTTTAAAAATATGGGTTACAACCAGAAAAGCAAATGTTGAAAAATAAATACGCGTTTAAATTTCAATATGAAAAAAGTAAAAATAACTGCTAAAATGAATGTTCACACATTAAAATAAATGCATTTTAGGAAAAGTTTAAACATACTTTTCTCATCTATGAAATTCATTGTTAATATTTAAACAGTACATTTAAAACTTTTTTCAGAGGTTGTAAAGTTCTTTTCTACAATCAAATAAAATGTAGATCTGGAAATTCACATCCAGATTTCAATTTTGAAAAGAATAATATAAATGGTAAAATGAAATTACCAACATAAAAAATAAATGCTTTTTTGAGAAATGTTTGAACATGGTTTCACATCTATGAAACAGCACATGTAAAAAGTACTTTTCTACAAGAAATCAAAATGTACATCTGTAAATTCACTGCTAGATTTCAATTTTAAAAAAGAATAACATAAATGTTAAAATGAAGATTCAAACATTAAAATACATGCTTTTTTGAGAAATGTTTAAACTTTCTTTCACATCTATGAATTTTCATGTTTCAATATTTACAGCCTTTGTAAAACATTTAACAAAGTTTAAAAATATAGTTTACAACCAGAAAAGAAAATGTAGAAAAATAAATACGCGTTTAAATTTCAATTTGAAAAAAGTAAAAATAACTGCTAAAATGTATGTTCACACATTGAAATAAATGCATTTTAGGAAAAGATTAAACATACTTTTCTCATCTATGAACTTCATTGATAATATTTAAACAGTACATTTAAAACTTTTTTCAGTGTTTGTAAAGTAGTTTTCTACAATCATATAAAATGTCGATCTGGAAATTCACATCGAGATTTCAATTTTGAAAAGAATAATATAAATGGTAAAATGAAATTACCAACATAAAAAATAAATGCTTTTTTGAGCAATGTTTGAACATGGTTTCACATCTATGAAACAGCACATGTAAAAAGTACTTTTCTACAAGAAAGCAAAATGTACATCTGTAAATCCACTTCTACATTTCAATTTTAAAAAAGAATAACATAAATGTTAAAATGAAGATTCAAACATTAAAATACATTCTTTTTTGAGAAATGTTTAATCTTTCTTTCACATCTATGAATTTTCATGTTTAAATATTTACAGCCTTTGTAAAACATTTAACAAAGTTTAAAAATATGGGTTACAACCAGAAAAGCAAATGTTGAAAAATAAATACGCGTTTAAATTTCAATTTGAAAAAAGTAAAAATAACTGCTAAAATGAATGTTCACACATTAAAATAAATGCATTTTAGGAAAAGTTTAAACATACTTTTCTCATCTATGAAATTCATTGTTAATATTTAAACAGTACATTTAAAACGTTTTTCAGTGTTTGTAAAGTACTTTTCTACAATCAAATAAAATGTAGATCTGGAAATTCACATCCAGATTTCAGTTTTGAAAAGAATAATATAAATGGTAAAATGAAATTACAAACATAAAAAATAAATGCTTTTTTGAGCAATGTTTGAACATGGTTTCACATCTATGAACCAGCACATGAAAAAAGTACTTTTCTACAACAAATCAAAATGTACATCTGTAAATTCACTGCTGCATTTCAATTTTAAAAAAGAATAACATAAATGTCAAAATGAAGCTACAATCATTAAAATACATGCTTTTTTGAGAAATGTTAAAACTTTCTTTCACATCTATGAATTCTCATGTTAACATGTTTATAGCCTTTGTAAAACTTTTAACAATGTTTAAAAATATGGGTTACAACCAGAAAAGCAAATGTAGAAAAATAAATACGCGTTTAAATTTCAATTTGAAAAAAGTAAAAATAACTGCAAAAATGAATGTTCACACATTGAAATAAATGCATTTTAGGAAAAGATTAAACATACTTTTCTCATCTATGAACTTCATTGTTAATATTTAAACAGTACATTTAAAACGTTTTTCAGAGGTTGTAAATTACTTTTCTACAAGCAAGTAAAATGTAGATCTGGAAATTCACATCCAGATTTCAATTTTGAAAAGAATAATATAAATGTTAAAATGAAATTACAAACATAAAAAATAAATGCTTTTTTGAGAAATGTTTGAACATGGTTTCACATCTATGAAACAGCACATGTAAAAAGTACTTTTCTACAAGAAAGCAAAATGTACATCTGTAAATCCACTTCTACATTTCAATTTTAAAAAAGAATAACATAAATGTTAAAATGAAGCTACAAACATTAAAATACATGCTTTTTTGAGAAATGTTAAAACTTTCTTTCACATCTATGAATTTTCATGTTTACATATTTATAGCATTTGTAAAACTTTTAACAATGTTTAAAAATATGGGTTACAACCAGAAAAGCAAATGTTGAAAAATAAATACGCGTTTAAATTTCAATATGAAAAAAGTAAAAATAACTGCTAAAATGAATGTTCACACATTAAAATAAATGCATTTTAGGAAAAGTTTAAACATACTTTTCTCATCTATGAAATTCATTGTTAATATTTAAACAGTACATTTAAAACTTTTTTCAGAGGTTGTAAAGTTCTTTTCTACAATCAAATAAAATGTAGATCTGGAAATTCACATCCAGATTTCAATTTTGAAAAGAATAATATAAATGGTAAAATGAAATTACCAACATAAAAAATAAATGCTTTTTTGAGAAATGTTTGAACATGGTTTCACATCTATGAAACAGCACATGTAAAAAGTACTTTTCTACAAGAAATCAAAATGTACATCTGTAAATTCACTGCTAGATTTCAATTTTAAAAAAGAATAACATAAATGTTAAAATGAAGATTCAAACATTAAAATACATGCTTTTTTGAGAAATGTTTAAACTTTCTTTCACATCTATGAATTTTCATGTTTCAATATTTACAGCCTTTGTAAAACATTTAACAAAGTTTAAAAATATAGTTTACAACCAGAAAAGAAAATGTAGAAAAATAAATACGCGTTTAAATTTCAATTTGAAAAAAGTAAAAATAACTGCAAAAATGTATGTTCACACATTGAAATAAATGCATTTTAGGAAAAGATTAAACATACTTTTCTCATCTATGAACTTCATTGATAATATTTAAACAGTACATTTAAAACTTTTTTCAGTGTTTGTAAAGTTGGTTTCTACAATCATATAAAATGTCGATCTGGAAATTCACATCGAGATTTCAATTTTGAAAAGAATAATATAAATGGTAAAATGAAATTACCAACATAAAAAATAAATGCTTTTTTGAGCAATGTTTGAACATGGTTTCACATCTATGAAACAGCACATGTAAAAAGTACTTTTCTACAAGAAAGCAAAATGTACATCTGTAAATCCACTTCTACATTTCAATTTTAAAAAAGAATAACATAAATGTTAAAATGAAGATTCAAACATTAAAATACATTCTTTTTTGAGAAATGTTTAATCTTTCTTTCACATCTATGAATTTTCATGTTTAAATATTTACAGCCTTTGTAAAACATTTAACAAAGTTTAAAAATATAGTTTACAACCAGAAAAGAAAATGTAGAAAAATAAATACGCGTTTAAATTTCAATTTGAAAAAAGTAAAAATAACTGCAAAAATGTATGTTCACACATTGAAATAAATGCATTTTACGAAAAGATTAAACATACTTTTCTCATCTATGAACTTCATTGATAATATTTAAACAGTACATTTAAAACGTTTTTCAGTGTTTGTAAAGTACTTTTCTACAATCAAATAAAATGTAGATCTGGAAATTCACATCCAGATTTCAGTTTTGAAAAGAATAATATAAATGGTAAAATGAAATTACAAACATAAAAAATAAATGCTTTTTTGAGCAATGTTTGAACATGGTTTCACATCTATGAACCAGCACATGAAAAAAGTACTTTTCTACAACAAATCAAAATGTACATCTGTAAATTCACTGCTGCATTTCAATTTTAAAAAAGAATAACATAAATGTCAAAATGAAGCTACAATCATTAAAATACATGCTTTTTTGAGAAATGTTAAAACTTTCTTTCACATCTATGAATTCTCATGTTAACATGTTTATAGCCTTTGTAAAACTTTTAACAATGTTTAAAAATATGGGTTACAACCAGAAAAGCAAATGTAGAAAAATAAATACGCGTTTAAATTTCAATTTGAAAAAAGTAAAAATAACTGCAAAAATGAATGTTCACACATTGAAATAAATGCATTTTAGGAAAAGATTAAACATACTTTTCTCATCTATGAACTTCATTGTTAATATTTAAACAGTACATTTAAAACGTTTTTCAGAGGTTGTAAATTACTTTTCTACAAGCAAGTAAAATGTAGATCTGGAAATTCACATCCAGATTTCAATTTTGAAAAGAATAATATAAATGTTAAAATGAAATTACAAACATAAAAAATAAATGCTTTTTTGAGAAATGTTTGAACATGGTTTCACATCTATGAAACAGCACATGTAAAAAGTACTTTTCTACAAGAAAGCAAAATGTACATCTGTAAATCCACTTCTACATTTCAATTTTAAAAAAGAATAACATAAATGTTAAAATGAAGCTACAAACATTAAAATACATGCTTTTTTGAGAAATGTTAAAACTTTCTTTCACATCTATGAATTTTCATGTTTACATATTTACAGCCTTTGTAAAACATTTAACAAAGTTTAAAAATATAGTTTACAACCAGAAAAGAAAATGTAGAAAAATAAATACGCGTTTAAATTTCAATTTGAAAAAAGTAAAAATAACTGCAAAAATGTATGTTCACACATTGAAATAAATGCATTTTAGGAAAAGATTAAACATACTTTTCTCATCTATGAACTTCATTGATAATATTTAAACAGTACATTTAAAACTTTTTTCAGTGTTTGTAAAGTAGGTTTCTACAATCATATAAAATGTCGATCTGGAAATTCACATCGAGATTTCAATTTTGAAAAGAATAATATAAATGGTAAAATGAAATTACCAACATAAAAAATAAATGCTTTTTTGAGCAATGTTTGAACATGGTTTCACATCTATGAAACAGCACATGTAAAAAGTACTTTTCTACAAGAAAGCAAAATGTACATCTGTAAATCCACTTCTACATTTCAATTTTAAAAAAGAATAACATAAATGTTAAAATGAAGATTCAAACATTAAAATACATTCTTTTTTGAGAAATGTTTAATCTTTCTTTCACATCTATGAATTTTCATGTTTAAATATTTACAGCCTTTGTAAAACATTTAACAAAGTTTAAAAATATAGTTTACAACCAGAAAAGAAAATGTAGAAAAATAAATACGCGTTTAAATTTCAATTTGAAAAAAGTAAAAATAACTGCAAAAATGTATGTTCACACATTGAAATAAATGCATTTTACGAAAAGATTAAACATACTTTTCTCATCTATGAACTTCATTGATAATATTTAAACAGTACATTTAAAACGTTTTTCAGTGTTTGTAAAGTACTTTTCTACAATCAAATAAAATGTAGATCTGGAAATTCACATCCAGATTTCAGTTTTGAAAAGAATAATATAAATGGTAAAATGAAATTACAAACATAAAAAATAAATGCTTTTTTGAGCAATGTTTGAACATGGTTTCACATCTATGAACCAGCACATGAAAAAAGTACTTTTCTACAACAAATCAAAATGTACATCTGTAAATTCACTGCTGCATTTCAATTTTAAAAAAGAATAACATAAATGTCAAAATGAAGCTACAATCATTAAAATACATGCTTTTTTGAGAAATGTTAAAACTTTCTTTCACATCTATGAATTCTCATGTTAACATGTTTATAGCCTTTGTAAAACTTTTAACAATGTTTAAAAATATGGGTTACAACCAGAAAAGCAAATGTAGAAAAATAAATACGCGTTTAAATTTCAATTTGAAAAAAGTAAAAATAACTGCAAAAATGAATGTTCACACATTGAAATAAATGCATTTTAGGAAAAGATTAAACATACTTTTCTCATCTATGAACTTCATTGTTAATATTTAAACAGTACATTTAAAACGTTTTTCAGAGGTTGTAAATTACTTTTCTACAAGCAAGTAAAATGTAGATCTGGAAATTCACATCCAGATTTCAATTTTGAAAAGAATAATATAAATGTTAAAATGAAATTACAAACATAAAAAATAAATGCTTTTTTGAGAAATGTTTGAACATGGTTTCACATCTATGAAACAGCACATGTAAAAAGTACTTTTCTACAAGAAAGCAAAATGTACATCTGTAAATCCACTTCTACATTTCAATTTTAAAAAAGAATAACATAAATGTTAAAATGAAGCTACAAACATTAAAATACATGCTTTTTTGAGAAATGTTAAAACTTTCTTTCACATCTATGAATTTTCATGTTTACATATTTATAGCATTTGTAAAACTTTTAACAATGTTTAAAAATATGGGTTACAACCAGAAAAGCAAATGTTGAAAAATAAATACGCGTTTAAATTTCAATATGAAAAAAGTAAAAATAACTGCTAAAATGAATGTTCACACATTAAAATAAATGCATTTTAGGAAAAGTTTAAACATACTTTTCTCATCTATGAAATTCATTGTTAATATTTAAACAGTACATTTAAAACTTTTTTCAGAGGTTGTAAAGTTCTTTTCTACAATCAAATAAAATGTAGATCTGGAAATTCACATCCAGATTTCAATTTTGAAAAGAATAATATAAATGGTAAAATGAAATTACCAACATAAAAAATAAATGCTTTTTTGAGAAATGTTTGAACATGGTTTCACATCTATGAAACAGCACATGTAAAAAGTACTTTTCTACAAGAAATCAAAATGTACATCTGTAAATTCACTGCTAGATTTCAATTTTAAAAAAGAATAACATAAATGTTAAAATGAAGATTCAAACATTAAAATACATGCTTTTTTGAGAAATGTTTAAACTTTCTTTCACATCTATGAATTTTCATGTTTCAATATTTACAGCCTTTGTAAAACATTTAACAAAGTTTAAAAATATAGTTTACAACCAGAAAAGAAAATGTAGAAAAATAAATACGCGTTTAAATTTCAATTTGAAAAAAGTAAAAATAACTGCTAAAATGTATGTTCACACATTGAAATAAATGCATTTTAGGAAAAGATTAAACATACTTTTCTCATCTATGAACTTCATTGATAATATTTAAACAGTACATTTAAAACTTTTTTCAGTGTTTGTAAAGTAGTTTTCTACAATCATATAAAATGTCGATCTGGAAATTCACATCGAGATTTCAATTTTGAAAACAATAATATAAATGGTAAAATGAAATTACCAACATAAAAAATAAATGCTTTTTTGAGCAATGTTTGAACATGGTTTCACATCTATGAAACAGCACATGTAAAAAGTACTTTTCTACAAGAAAGCAAAATGTACATCTGTAAATTCACTGCTGCATTTCAATTTTAAAAAAGAATAACATAAATGTCAAAATGAAGCTACAATCATTAAAATACATGCTTTTTTGAGAAATGTTTAATCTTTCTTTCACATCTATGAATTTTCATGTTTAAATATTTACAGCCTTTGTAAAACTTTTAACAATGTTTAAAAATATGGGTTACAACCAGAAAAGCAAATGTAGAAAAATAAATACGCGTTTAAATTTCAATTTGAAAAAAGTAAAAATAACTGCTAATATGAATGTTCACACATTGAAATAAATGCATTTTAGGAAAAGATTAAACATACTTTTCTCATCTATGAACTTCATTGTTAATATTTAAACAGTACATTTAAAACGTTTTTCAGAGGTTGTAAAGTACTTTTCTACAAGCAAGTAAAATGTAGATCTGGAAATTCACATCCAGATTTCAATTTTGAAAAGAATAATATAAATGGTAAAATGAACTTACAAACATAAAAAATAAATGCTTTTTTGAGAAATGTTTGAACATGGTTTCACATCTATGAAACAGCACATGTAAAAAGTACTTTTCTACAAGAAAGCAAAATGTACATCTGTAAATCCACTTCTACATTTCAATTTTAAAAAAGAATAACATAAATGTTAAAATGAAGCTTCAAACATTAAAATACATGCTTTTTTGAGAAATGTTTAAACTTTCTTTCACATCTATGAATTTTCTTGTTTACATATTTATAGCCTTTGTAGAACTTTTAACAACGTTTAAAAATATGGGTTACAACCAGAAAAGAAAAGGTAGAAAAATAAATACGTGTTTAAATTTCATTTTGAAAAAGTAAAAATAACTGCTAAATTGAATGTTCACACATTGAAATAAATGCATTTTAGGAAAAGATTAAACATAGTTTTCTCATCTATGAACTTCATTGTTAATAAATAAACAGTACATTTAAAAAGTTTTTCAGAGTTTTTAAAGTACTTTTCTACAATCAAATAAAATGTAGATCTGGAAATTCACATCCAGATTTCAATATTGAAAAGAATAATAGAAATGGTAAAATGAAATTACAAACATAAAAAATAAATGCTTTTTTGAGCAATGATTGAACATGGTTTCACATCTATGAAATAGCACATGTAAAAAGTACTTTTCTACAAGAAAGCAAAATGTACATCTGTAAATTCACTGCTGCATTTCAATTTTAAAAAAGAATAACATAAATGTTAAAATGAAGCTTCAAACATTAAAATACATGCTTTTTTGAGAAATGTTTAAACTTTCTTTCACATCTATGAATTTTCATTGTTACATATTTATAGCCTTTGTAAAACTTTTAACAACGTTTAAAAATATGGGTTACAACCAGAAACGAAAATGTAGAAAAATAAATACGTGTTTAAATTTCATTTTGAAAAAGTAAAAATAACTGCTAAAATGAATGTTCACACATTGAAATAAATGCATTTTAGGAAAAGATTAAATATAGTTTTCTCATCTATGAACTTCATTGTTAATATTTAAACAGTAAATTTAAAACGTTTTTCAGAGTTTGTAAAGTAATTTTCTACAATCAAATAAAATGTAAATCTGGAAATTCACATCCAGATTTCAATTTTGAAAAGAATAATATAAATGGTAAAATGAAATTACAAACATAAAAAATAAATGCTTTTTTGAGCAATGTTTGAACATGGTTTCACATCTATGAAACAGCACATGTAAAAAGTACTTTTCTACAAGAAAGCAAAATGTACATCTGTAAATTCACTTCTACATTTCAATTTTAAAAAGAATAATATAAATGTTAAAATGAAGCTACAAACATTAAAATACATGCTTTTTTGAGAAATGTGTAAACTTTCTTTCACATCTATGAATTTTCATGTTTACATATTTATAGCATTTGTAAAACTTTTAACAATGTTTAAAAATATGGGTTACAACCAGAAAAGCAAATGTTGAAAAATAAATACGCGTTTAAATTTCAATTTGAAAAAAATTAAAAATAACTGCTAAAATGAATGTTCACACATTAAAATAAATGCATTTTAGGAAAAGTTTAAACATACTTTTCTCATCTATGAAATTCATTGTTAATATTTAAACAGTACATTTAAAACTTTTTTCAGAGGTTGTAAAGTTCTTTTCTACAATCAAATAAAATGTAGATCTGGAAATTCACATCCAGATTTCAATTTTGAAAAGAATAATATAAATGGTAAAATGAAATTACCAACATAAAAAATAAATGCTTTCTTGAGAAATGTTTGAACATGGTTTCACATCTATGAAACAGCACATGTAAAAAGTACTTTTCTACAAGAAAGCAAAATGTACATCTGTAAATTCACTGCTAGATTTCAATTTTAAAAAAGAATAACATAAATGTTAAAATGAAGATTCAAACATTAAAATACATGCTTTTTTGAGAAATGTTTAAACTTTCTTTCACATCTATGAATTTTCATGTTTCAATATTTACAGCCTTTGTAAAACATTTAACAAAGTTTAAAAATATAGTTTACAACCAGAAAAGAAAATGTAGAAAAATAAATACGCGTTTAAATTTCATTTTGAAAAAGTAAAAATAACTGCTAAAATGAATGTTCACACATTGAAATAGATGCATTTTAGGAAAAGATTAAACATAGTTTTCTCATCTATGAACTTCATTGTTAATAAATAAACAGTACATTTAAAACGTTTTTCAGTGTTCGTAAAGTACTTTTCTACAATCAAATAAAATGTAGATCTGGAAATTCACATCCAGATTTCAATTTTGAAAAGAATAATATAAATGGTAAAATGAAATTACAATCATAAAAAATAAATGCTTTTTTGAGCAATGTTTGAACATGGTTTCACATCTATGAAACAGCATTGTAAAAAGTACTTTTCTACAAGAAAGTAAAATGAACATCTGTAAATTCACTGCTACATTTCAATTTTAAAAAAGAATAACATAAATGTTAAAATGAAGCTACAAACATTAAAATACATGCTTTTTTGAGAAATGTTAAAACTTTCTTTCACATCTATGAATTTTAATGTTTACATATTTATAGCCTTTGTAAAACTTTTAACAATGTTTAAAAATATGGGTTACAACCAGAAAAGCAAATGTAGAAAAATAAATACGCGTTTAAATTTCAATTTGAAAAAAGTAAAAATAACTGCTAAAATGAATGTTCACACATTAAAATAAACGCATTTTAGGAAAAGTTTAAACATACTTTTCTCATCTATGAAATTCATTGTTAATATTTAAACAGTACATTTAAAACGTTTTTCAGAGGTTGTAAAGTACTTTTCTACAATCAAATAAAATGTATATCTGGAAATTCACATCCAGATTTCAATTTTGAAAAGAATAATATAAATGGTAAAATGAAATTACCAACATAAAAAATAAATGCTTTTTTGAGAAATGCTTGAACATGGTTTCACATCTATGAAACAGCACATGTAAAAAGTACTTTTCTACAAGAAATCAAAATGTACATCTGTAAATTCACTGCTACATTTCAATTTTAAAAAAGAATAACATGAATGTTAAAATGAAGATTCAAACATTAAAATACATGATTTTTTGAGAAATGTTTAATCTTTCACATCTATGAATTTCATGTTTAAATATTTACAGATTTTGTACAACATTTAACAAAGTAAAACATTTAACAAAGTTTAAAAATATAGTTTACAACCAGAAAAGAAAATGTAGAAAAATAAATACGCGTTTAAATTTCAATTTGAAAAAAGTAAAAATAACTGCTAAAATGTATGTTAGCACATTGAAATAAATGCATTTTAGGAAAAGATTAAACATACTTTTCACATCTATGAACTACATTGATAATATTTAAACAGTAAATTTAAAACGTTGTTCAGAGTTTGTAAAGTAATTTTCTACAATGAAATAAAATGTAAATCTGGAAATTCACATCCAGATTTCAATTTTGAAAAGAATAATATAAATGGGAAAATGAAATTACAAACATAAAAAATAAATGCTTTTTTGAGCAATGTTTGAACATGGTTTCACATCTATGAAACAGCACATGTAAAAAGTACTTTTCTACAAGAAAGCAAAATGTACATCTGTAAATTCACTTCTACATTTCAATTTTAAAAAGAATAATATAAATGTTAAAATGAAGCTACAAACATTAAAACACATGCTTTTTTGAGAAATGTGTTAACTTTCACATCTATGAATTTTCATGTTTAAATATTTACAGCCTTTGTACAACATTTAACAAAGTAAAGCATCTAACAAAGTTGAAAAATATAGTTTACAACCAGAAAAGAAAATGTAGAAAAATAAATACGCGTTTAAATTTCAATTTGAAAAAAGTAAAAATAACTGCAAAAATGTATGTTCACACATTGAAATAAATGCATTTTACGAAAAGATTAAACATACTTTTCTCATCTATGAACTTCATTGATAATATTTAAACAGTACATTTAAAACGTTTTTCAGTGTTTGTAAAGTACTTTTCTACAATCAAATAAAATGTAGATCTGGAAATTCACATCCAGATTTCAGTTTTGAAAAGAATAATATAAATGGTAAAATGAAATTACAAACATAAAAAATAAATGCTTTTTTGAGCAATGTTTGAACATGGTTTCACATCTATGAAACAGCACATGTAAAAAGTACTTTTCTACAAGAAAGCAAAATGTACATCTGTAAATTGACTGCTACATTTCAATTTTAAAAAAGAATAACATAAATGTTAAAATGAAGCTACAAACATTAAAATACATGCTTTTTTGAGAAATGTTAAAACTTTCTTTCACATCTATGAATTTTAATGTTTACATATTTATAGCCTTTGTAAAACTTTTAACAATGTTTAAAAATATGGGTTACAACCAGAAAAGCAAATGTAGAAAAATAAATACGCGTTTAAATTTCAATTTGAAAAAAGTAAAAATAACTGCTAAAATGAATGTTCACACATTAAAATAAACGCATTTTAGGAAAAGTTTAAACATACTTTTCTCATCTATGAAATTCATTGTTAATATTTAAACAGTACATTTAAAACGTTTTTCAGAGGTTGTAAAGTACTTTTCTACAATCAAATAAAATGTATATCTGGAAATTCACATCGAGATTTCAATTTTGAAAAGAATAATATAAATGGTAAAATGAAATTACCAACATAAAAAATAAATGCTTTTTTGAGAAATGCTTGAACATGGTTTCACATCTATGAAACAGCACATGTAAAAAGTACTTTTCTACAAGAAATCAAAATGTACATCTGTAAATTCACTGCTACATTTCAATTTTAAAAAAGAATAACATGAATGTTAAAATGAAGATTCAAACATTAAAATACATCATTTTTTGAGAAATGTTTAATCTTTCACATCTATGAATTTCATGTTTAAATATGTACAGATTTTGTACAACATTTAACAAAGTAAAACATTTAACAAAGTTTAAAAATATAGTTTACAACCAGAAAAGAAAATGTAGAAAAATAAATACGCGTTTAAATTTCAATTTGAAAAAAGTAAAAATAACTGCTAAAATGTATGTTAGCACATTGAAATAAATGCATTTTAGGAAAAGATTAAACATACTTTTCACATCTATGAACTACATTGATAATATTTAAACAGTAAATTTAAAACGTTTTTCAGAGTTTGTAAAGTAATTTTCTACAATGAAATAAAATGTAAATCTGGAAATTCACATCCAGATTTCAATTTTGAAAAGAATAATATAAATGGGAAAATGAAATTACAAACATAAAAAATAAATGCTTTTTTGAGCAATGTTTGAACATGGTTTCACATCTATGAAACAGCACATGTAAAAAGTACTTTTCTACAAGAAAGCAAAATGTACATCTGTAAATTCACTTCTACATTTCAATTTTAAAAAGAATAATATAAATGTTAAAATGAAGCTACAAACATTAAAACACATGCTTTTTTGAGAAATGTGTAAACTTTCACATCTATGAATTTTCATGTTTAAATATTTACAGCCTTTGTACAACATTTAACAAAGTAAAGCATCTAACAAAGTTGAAAAATATAGTTTACAACCAGAAAAGAAAATGTAGAAAAATAAATACGCGTTTAAATTTCAATTTGAAAAAAGTAAAAATAACTGCAAAAATGTATGTTCACACGTTGAAATAAATGCATTTTACGAAAAGATTAAACATACTTTTCTCATCTATGAACTTCATTGATAATATTTAAACAGTACATTTAAAACGTTTTTCAGTGTTTGTAAAGTACTTTTCTACAATCAAATAAAATGTAGATCTGGAAATTCACATCCAGATTTCAGTTTTGAAAAGAATAATATAAATGGTAAAATGAAATTACAAACATAAAAAATAAATGCTTTTTTGAGCAATGTTTGAACATGGTTTCACATCTATGAAACAGCACATGTAAAAAGTACTTTTCTACAAGAAAGCAAAATGTACATCTGTAAATTCACTGCTGCATTTCAATTTTAAAAAAGAATAACATAAATGTTAAATTGAAGCTTCAAACATGCTTTTTTGAGAAATGTTTAAACTTTCTTTCACATCTATGAATTTTCATGTTTCAATATTTACAGCCTTTGTAAAACATTTAACACAGTTTAAAAATATAGTTTACAACCAGAAAAGAAAATGTAGAAAAATAAATACGCGTTTAAATTTCAATTTGAAAAAAGTAAAAATAACTGCTAAAATGTATGTTCACACATTGAAATAAATGCATTTTAGGAAAAGATTAAACATACTTTTCTCATCTATGAACTTCATTGATAATATTTAAACAGTACATTTAAAACGTTTTTCAGTGTTTGTAAAGTAGTTTTCTACAATCATATAAAATGTCGATCTGGAAATTCACATCGAGATTTCAATTTTGAAAAGAATAATATAAATGGTAAAATGAAATTACAAACATAAAAAATAAATGCTTTTTTGAGCAATGTTTGAACATGGTTTCACATCTATGAAACAGCACATGTAAAAACTACTTTTCTACAAAAAAGCAAAATGTACATCTGTAAATTCACTGCTACATTTCAATTTTAAAAAAGAATAACATAAATGTCAAAATGAAGCAACAATCATTAAAATACATGCTTTTTTGAGAAATGTTAAAACTTTCTTTCACATCTATGAATTCTCATGTTTACATGTTTATAGCCTTTGTAAAACTTTTAACAAAGTTTAAAAATATGGGTTACAACCAGAAAAGCAAATATAGAAAAATAAATACGCGTTTAAATTTCAATTAGAAAAAAGTAAAAATAAATGCTAAAATGAATGTTCACACATTGAAATAAATGCATTTTAGGAAAAGATTAAACATACTTTTCTCATCTATGAACTTCATTGTTAATATTTAAACAGTACATTGAAAACGTTTTTCAGAGTTTGTAAAGTACTTTTCTACAAGCAAGTAAAATGTAGATCTGGAAATTCACATCCAGATTTCAATTTTGAAAAGAATAATATAAATGTTAAAATGAAATTACAAACATAAAAAATAAATGCTTTTTTGAGAAATGTTTGAACATGGTTTCACATCTATGAAACAGCACATGTAAAAAGTACTTTTCTACAAGAAAGCAAAATGTACATCTGTAAATCCACTTCTACATTTCAATTTTAAAAAAGAATAACATAAATGTTAAAATGAAGCTACAAACATTAAAATACATGCTTTTTTGAGAAATGTTAAAACTTTCTTTCACATCTTTGAATTTTCATGTTTACATATTTATAGCATTTGTAAAACTTTTAACAATGTTTAAAAATATGGGTTACAACCAGAAAAGCAAATGTTGAAAAATAAATACGCGTTTAAATTTCAATTTGAAAAAAGTAAAAATAACTGCTAAAATGAATGTTCACACATTAAAATAAATGCATTTTAGGAAAAGTTTAAACATACTTTTCTCATCTATGAAATTCATTGTTAATATTTAAACAGAACATTTAAAACTTTTTTCAGAGGTTGTAAAGTTCTTTTCTACAATCAAATAAAATGTAGATCTGGAAATTCACATCCAGATTTCAATTTTGAAAAGAATAATATAAATGGTAAAATGAAATTACCAACATAAAAAATAAATGCTTTTTTGAGAAATGTTTGAACATGGTTTCACATCTATGAAACAGCACATGTAAAAACTACTTTTCTACAAGAAAGCAAAATGTACATCTGTAAATTCACTGCTAGATTTCAATTTTAAAAAAGAATAACATGAATGTTAAAATGAAGATTCAAACATTAAAATACATGCTTTTTTGAGAAATGTTTAAACTTTCTTTCACATCTATGAATTTTCATGTTTCAATATTTACAGCATTTGTAAAACATTTAACAAAGTTTAAAAATATAGTTTACAACCAGAAAAGAAAATGTAGAAAAATAAATACGCGTTTAAATTTCATTTTGAAAAAGTAAAAATAACTGCTAAAATGAATGTTCACACATTGAAATAGATGCATTTTAGGAAAAGATTAAACATAGTTTTCTCATCTATGAACTTCATTGTTAATAAATAAACAGTACATTTAAAAAGTTTTTCAGAGTTTTAAAGTACTTTTCTACAATCAAATAAAATGTAGATCTGGAAATTCACATCCAGATTTCAATATTGAAAAGAATAATAGAAATGGTAAAATGAAATTACAAACATAAAAAATAAATGCTTTTTTGAGCAATGATTGAACATGGTTTCACATCTATGAAATAGCACATGTAAAAAGTACTTTTCTACAAGAAAGCAAAATGTACATCTGTAAATTCACTGCTGCATTTCAATTTTAAAAAAGAATAACATAAATGTTAAAATGAAGCTTCAAACATTAAAATACATGCTTTTTTGAGAAATGTTTAAACTTTCTTTCACATCTATGAATTTTCATTGTTACATATTTATAGCCTTTGTAAAACTTTTAACAATGTTTAAAAATATGGGTTACAACCAGAAACGAAAATGTAGAAAAATAAATACGTGTTTAAATTTCATTTTGAAAAAGTAAAAATAACTGCTAAAATGAATGTTCACACATTGAAATAAATGCATTTTAGGAAAAGATTAAATATAGTTTTCTCATCTATGAACTTCATTGTTAATATTTAAACAGTAAATTTAAAACGTTTTTCAGAGTTTGTAAAGTAATTTTCTACAATCAAATAAAATGTAAATCTGGAAATTCACATCCAGATTTCAATTTTGAAAAGAATAATATAAATGGTAAAATGAAATTACAAACATAAAAAATAAATGCTTTTTTGAGCAATGTTTGAACATGGTTTCACATCTATGAAACAGCACATGTAAAAAGTACTTTTCTACAAGAAAGCAAAATGTACATCTGTAAATTCACTTCTACATTTCAATTTTAAAAAGAATAATATAAATGTTAAAATGAAGCTACAAACATTAAAATACATGCTTTTTTGAGAAATGTGTAAACTTTCTTTCACATCTATGAATTTTCATGTTTACATATTTATAGCATTTGTAAAACTTTTAACAATGTTTAAAAATATGGGTTACAACCAGAAAAGCAAATGTTGAAAAATAAATACGCGTTTAAATTTCAATTTGAAAAAAATTAAAAATAACTGCTAAAATGAATGTTCACACATTAAAATAAATGCATTTTAGGAAAAGTTTAAACATACTTTTCTCATCTATGAAATTCATTGTTAATATTTAAACAGTACATTTAAAACTTTTTTCAGAGGTTGTAAAGTTCTTTTCTACAATCAAATAAAATGTAGATCTGGAAATTCACATCCAGATTTCAATTTTGAAAAGAATAATATAAATGGTAAAATGAAATTACCAACATAAAAAATAAATGCTTTCTTGAGAAATGTTTGAACATGGTTTCACATCTATGAAACAGCACATGTAAAAAGTACTTTTCTACAAGAAAGCAAAATGTACATCTGTAAATTCACTGCTAGATTTCAATTTTAAAAAAGAATAACATAAATGTTAAAATGAAGATTCAAACATTAAAATACATGCTTTTTTGAGAAATGTTTAAACTTTCTTTCACATCTATGAATTTTCATGTTTCAATATTTACAGCCTTTGTAAAACATTTAACAAAGTTTAAAAATATAGTTTACAACCAGAAAAGAAAATGTAGAAAAATAAATACGCGTTTAAATTTCATTTTGAAAAAGTAAAAATAACTGCTAAAATGAATGTTCACACATTGAAATAGATGCATTTTAGGAAAAGATTAAACATAGTTTTCTCATCTATGAACTTCATTGTTAATAAATAAACAGTACATTTAAAACGTTTTTCAGTGTTCGTAAAGTACTTTTCTACAATCAAATAAAATGTAGATCTGGAAATTCACATCCAGATTTCAATTTTGAAAAGAATAATATAAATGGTAAAATGAAATTACAATCATAAAAAATAAATGCTTTTTTGAGCAATGTTTGAACATGGTTTCACATCTATGAAACAGCATTGTAAAAAGTACTTTTCTACAAGAAAGTAAAATGAACATCTGTAAATTCACTGCTACATTTCAATTTTAAAAAAGAATAACATAAATGTTAAAATGAAGCTACAAACATTAAAATACATGCTTTTTTGAGAAATGTTAAAACTTTCTTTCACATCTATGAATTTTAATGTTTACATATTTATAGCCTTTGTAAAACTTTTAACAATGTTTAAAAATATGGGTTACAACCAGAAAAGCAAATGTAGAAAAATAAATACGCGTTTAAATTTCAATTTGAAAAAAGTAAAAATAACTGCTAAAATGAATGTTCACACATTAAAATAAACGCATTTTAGGAAAAGTTTAAACATACTTTTCTCATCTATGAAATTCATTGTTAATATTTAAACAGTACATTTAAAACGTTTTTCAGAGGTTGTAAAGTACTTTTCTACAATCAAATAAAATGTATATCTGGAAATTCACATCCAGATTTCAATTTTGAAAAGAATAATATAAATGGTAAAATGAAATTACCAACATAAAAAATAAATGCTTTTTTGAGAAATGCTTGAACATGGTTTCACATCTATGAAACAGCACATGTAAAAAGTACTTTTCTACAAGAAATCAAAATGTACATCTGTAAATTCACTGCTACATTTCAATTTTAAAAAAGAATAACATGAATGTTAAAATGAAGATTCAAACATTAAAATACATGATTTTTTGAGAAATGTTTAATCTTTCACATCTATGAATTTCATGTTTAAATATTTACAGATTTTGTACAACATTTAACAAAGTAAAACATTTAACAAAGTTTAAAAATATAGTTTACAACCAGAAAAGAAAATGTAGAAAAATAAATACGCGTTTAAATTTCAATTTGAAAAAAGTAAAAATAACTGCTAAAATGTATGTTAGCACATTGAAATAAATGCATTTTAGGAAAAGATTAAACATACTTTTCACATCTATGAACTACATTGATAATATTTAAACAGTAAATTTAAAACGTTGTTCAGAGTTTGTAAAGTAATTTTCTACAATGAAATAAAATGTAAATCTGGAAATTCACATCCAGATTTCAATTTTGAAAAGAATAATATAAATGGGAAAATGAAATTACAAACATAAAAAATAAATGCTTTTTTGAGCAATGTTTGAACATGGTTTCACATCTATGAAACAGCACATGTAAAAAGTACTTTTCTACAAGAAAGCAAAATGTACATCTGTAAATTCACTTCTACATTTCAATTTTAAAAAGAATAATATAAATGTTAAAATGAAGCTACAAACATTAAAACACATGCTTTTTTGAGAAATGTGTAAACTTTCACATCTATGAATTTTCATGTTTAAATATTTACAGCCTTTGTACAACATTTAACAAAGTAAAGCATCTAACAAAGTTGAAAAATATAGTTTACAACCAGAAAAGAAAATGTAGAAAAATAAATACGCGTTTAAATTTCAATTTGAAAAAAGTAAAAATAACTGCAAAAATGTATGTTCACACATTGAAATAAATGCATTTTACGAAAAGATTAAACATACTTTTCTCATCTATGAACTTCATTGATAATATTTAAACAGTACATTTAAAACGTTTTTCAGTGTTTGTAAAGTACTTTTCTACAATCAAATAAAATGTAGATCTGGAAATTCACATCCAGATTTCAGTTTTGAAAAGAATAATATAAATGGTAAAATGAAATTACAAACATAAAAAATAAATGCTTTTTTGAGCAATGTTTGAACATGGTTTCACATCTATGAAACAGCACATGTAAAAAGTACTTTTCTACAAGAAAGCAAAATGTACATCTGTAAATTCACTGCTACATTTCAATTTTAAAAAAGAATAACATAAATGTTAAAATGAAGCTACAAACATTAAAATACATGCTTTTTTGAGAAATGTTAAAACTTTCTTTCACATCTATGAATTTTAATGTTTACATATTTATAGCCTTTGTAAAACTTTTAACAATGTTTAAAAATATGGGTTACAACCAGAAAAGCAAATGTAGAAAAATAAATACGCGTTTAAATTTCAATTTGAAAAAAGTAAAAATAACTGCTAAAATGAATGTTCACACATTAAAATAAACGCATTTTAGGAAAAGTTTAAACATACTTTTCTCATCTATGAAATTCATTGTTAATATTTAAACAGTACATTTAAAACGTTTTTCAGAGGTTGTAAAGTACTTTTCTACAATCAAATAAAATGTATATCTGGAAATTCACATCCAGATTTCAATTTTGAAAAGAATAATATAAATGGTAAAATGAAATTACCAACATAAAAAATAAATGCTTTTTTGAGAAATGCTTGAACATGGTTTCACATCTATGAAACAGCACATGTAAAAAGTACTTTTCTACAAGAAATCAAAATGTACATCTGTAAATTCACTGCTACATTTCAATTTTAAAAAAGAATAACATGAATGTTAAAATGAAGATTCAAACATTAAAATACATGATTTTTTGAGAAATGTTTAATCTTTCACATCTATGAATTTCATGTTTAAATATTTACAGATTTTGTACAACATTTAACAAAGTAAAACATTTAACAAAGTTTAAAAATATAGTTTACAACCAGAAAAGAAAATGTAGAAAAATAAATACTCGTTTAAATTTCAATTTGAAAAAAGTAAAAATAACTGCTAAAATGTATGTTAGCACATTGAAATAAATGCATTTTAGGAAAAGATTAAACATACTTTTCACATCTATGAACTACATTGATAATATTTAAACAGTAAATTTAAAACGTTTTTCAGAGTTTGTAAAGTAATTTTCTACAATGAAATAAAATGTAAATCTGGAAATTCACATCCAGATTTCAATTTTGAAAAGAATAATATAAATGGGAAAATGAAATTACAAACATAAAAAATAAATGCTTTTTTGAGCAATGTTTGAACATGGTTTCACATCTATGAAACAGCACATGTAAAAAGTACTTTTCTACAAGAAAGCAAAATGTATCTGTAAATTCACTTCTACATTTCAATTTTAAAAAGAATAATATAAATGTTAAAATGAAGCTACAAACATTAAAACACATGCTTTTTTGAGAAATGTGTAAACTTTCACATCTATGAATTTTCATGTTTAAATATTTACAGCCTTTGTAGAACATTTAACAAAGTAAAGCATCTAACAAAGTTGAAAAATATAGTTTACAACCAGAAAAGAAAATGTAGAAAAATAAATACGCGTTTAAATTTCAATTTGAAAAAAGTAAAAATAACTGCAAAAATGTATGTTCACACATTGAAATAAATGCATTTTACGAAAAGATTAAACATACTTTTCTCATCTATGAACTTCATTGATAATATTTAAACAGTACATTTAAAACGTTTTTCAGTGTTTGTAAAGTACTTTTCTACAATCAAATAAAATGTAGATCTGGAAATTCACATCCAGATTTCAGTTTTGAAAAGAATAATATAAATGGTAAAATGAAATTACAAACATAAAAAATAAATGCTTTTTTGAGCAATGTTTGAACATGGTTTCACATCTATGAAACAGCACATGTAAAAAGTACTTTTCTACAAGAAAGCAAAATGTACATCTGTAAATTCACTGCTGCATTTCAATTTTAAAAAAGAATAACATAAATGTTAAATTGAAGCTTCAAACATGCTTTTTTGAGAAATGTTTAAACTTTCTTTCACATCTATGAATTTTCATGTTTCAATATTTACAGCCTTTGTAAAACATTTAACAAAGTTTAAAAATATAGTTTATAACCAGAAAAGAAAATGTAGAAAAATAAATACGCGTTTAAATTTCAATTTGAAAAAAGTAAAAATAACTGCTAAAATGTATGTTCACACATTGAAATAAATGCATTTTACGAAAAGATTAAACATACTTTTCTCATCTATGAACTTCATTGATAATATTTAAACAGTACATTTAAAACGTTTTTCAGTGTTTGTAAAGTAGTTTTCTACAATCATATAAAATGTCGATCTGGAAATTCACATCGAGATTTCAATTTTGAAAAGAATAATATAAATGGTAAAATGAAATTACAAACATAAAAAATAAATGCTTTTTTGAGCAATGTTTGAACATGGTTTCACATCTATGAAACAGCACATGTAAAAAGTACTTTTCTACAAGAAAGCAAAATGTACATCTGTAAATTCACTGCTACATTTCAATTTTAAAAAAGAATAACATAAATGTCAAAATGAAGCAACAATCATTAAAATACATGCTTTTTTGAGAAATGTTAAAACTTTTTTTCACATCTATGAATTCTCATGTTTACATATTTATAGCATTTGCAAAACTTTTAACAATGTTTAAAAATATGGGTTACAACCAGAAAAGCAAATGTTGAAAAATAAATACGCGTTTAAATTTCAATTTGAAAAAAGTAAAAATAACTGCTAAAATGAATGTTCACACATTAAAATAAATGCATTTTAGGAAAAGTTTAAACATACTTTTCTCATCTATGAAATTCATTGTTAATATTTAAACAGAACATTTAAAACTTTTTTCAGAGGTTGTAAAGTTCTTTTCTACAATCAAATAAAATGTAGATCTGGAAATTCACATCCAGATTTCAATTTTGAAAAGAATAATATAAATGGTAAAATGAAATTACAAACATAAAAAATAAATGCTTTCTTGAGAAATGTTTGAACATGGTTTCACATCTATGAAACAGCATTGTAAAAAGTACTTTTCTACAAGAAAGTAAAAAGAACATCTGTAAATTCACTGCTACATTTCAATTTTAAAAAAGAATAACATAAATGTTAAAATGAAGCTACAAACATTAAAATACATGCTTTTTTGAGAAATGTTTAAACTTTCTTTCACATCTATGAATTTTCATGTTTCAATATTTACAGCCTTTGTAAAACATTTAACAAAGTTTAAAAATATAGTTTACAACCAGAAAAGAAAATGTAGAAAAATAAATACGCGTTTAAATTTCATTTTGAAAAAGTAAAAATAACTGCTAAAATGAATGTTCACACATTGAAATAGATGCATTTTAGGAAAAGATTAAACATAGTTTTCTCATCTATGAACTTCATTGTTAATAAATAAACAGTACATTTAAAACGTTTTTCAGTGTTCGTAAAGTACTTTTCTACAATCAAATAAAATGTAGATCTGGAAATTCACATCCAGATTTCAATTTTGAAAAGAATAATATAAATGGTAAAATGAAATTACAATCATAAAAAATAAATGCTTTTTTGAGCAATGTTTGAACATGGTTTCACATCTATGAAACAGCATTGTAAAAAGTACTTTTCTACAAGAAAGTAAAATGAACATCTGTAAATTCACTGCTACATTTCAATTTTAAAAAAGAATAACATAAATGTTAAAATGAAGCTACAAACATTAAAATACATGCTTTTTTGAGAAATGTTAAAACTTTCTTTCACATCTATGAATTTTAATGTTTACATATTTATAGCCTTTGTAAAACTTTTAACAATGTTTAAAAATATGGGTTACAACCAGAAAAGCAAATGTAGAAAAATAAATACGCGTTTAAATTTCAATTTGAAAAAAGTAAAAATAACTGCTAAAATGAATGTTCACACATTAAAATAAACGCATTTTAGGAAAAGTTTAAACATACTTTTCTCATCTATGAAATTCATTGTTAATATTTAAACAGTACATTTAAAACGTTTTTCAGAGGTTGTAAAGTACTTTTCTACAATCAAATAAAATGTATATCTGGAAATTCACATCCAGATTTCAATTTTGAAAAGAATAATATAAATGGTAAAATGAAATTACCAACATAAAAAATAAATGCTTTTTTGAGAAATGCTTGAACATGGTTTCACATCTATGAAACAGCACATGTAAAAAGTACTTTTCTACAAGAAATCAAAATGTACATCTGTAAATTCACTGCTACATTTCAATTTTAAAAAAGAATAACATGAATGTTAAAATGAAGATTCAAACATTAAAATACATGATTTTTTGAGAAATGTTTAATCTTTCACATCTATGAATTTCATGTTTAAATATTTACAGATTTTGTACAACATTTAACAAAGTAAAACATTTAACAAAGTTTAAAAATATAGTTTACAACCAGAAAAGAAAATGTAGAAAAATAAATACGCGTTTAAATTTCAATTTGAAAAAAGTAAAAATAACTGCTAAAATGTATGTTCACACATTGAAATAAATGCATTTTAGGAAAAGATTAAACATACTTTTCTCATCTATGAACTTCATTGATAATATTTAAACAGTACATTTAAAACGTTTTTCAGTGTTCGTAAAGTACTTTTCTACAATCAAATAAAATGTAGATCTGGAAATTCACATCCAGATTTCAATTTTGAAAAGAATAATATAAATGGTAAAATGAAATTACAATCATAAAAAATAAATGCTTTTTTGAGCAATGTTTGAACATGGTTTCACATCTATGAAACAGCATTGTAAAAAGTACTTTTCTACAAGAAAGTAAAATGAACATCTGTAAATTCACTGCTACATTTCAATTTTAAAAAAGAATAACATAAATGTTAAAATGAAGCTACAAACATTAAAATACATGCTTTTTTGAGAAATGTTAAAACTTTCTTTCACATCTATGAATTTTAATGTTTACATATTTATAGCCTTTGTAAAACTTTTAACAATGTTTAAAAATATGGGTTACAACCAGAAAAGCAAATGTAGAAAAATAAATACGCGTTTAAATTTCAATTTGAAAAAAGTAAAAATAACTGCTAAAATGAATGTTCACACATTAAAATAAACGCATTTTAGGAAAAGTTTAAACATACTTTTCTCATCTATGAAATTCATTGTTAATATTTAAACAGTACATTTAAAACGTTTTTCAGAGGTTGTAAAGTACTTTTCTACAATCAAATAAAATGTATATCTGGAAATTCACATCCAGATTTCAATTTTGAAAAGAATAATATAAATGGTAAAATGAAATTACCAACATAAAAAATAAATGCTTTTTTGAGAAATGCTTGAACATGGTTTCACATCTATGAAACAGCACATGTAAAAAGTACTTTTCTACAAGAAATCAAAATGTACATCTGTAAATTCACTGCTACATTTCAATTTTAAAAAAGAATAACATGAATGTTAAAATGAAGATTCAAACATTAAAATACATGATTTTTTGAGAAATGTTTAATCTTTCACATCTATGAATTTCATGTTTAAATATTTACAGATTTTGTACAACATTTAACAAAGTAAAACATTTAACAAAGTTTAAAAATATAGTTTACAACCAGAAAAGAAAATGTAGAAAAATAAATACGCGTTTAAATTTCAATTTGAAAAAAGTAAAAATAACTGCTAAAATGTATGTTAGCACATTGAAATAAATGCATTTTAGGAAAAGATTAAACATACTTTTCACATCTATGAACTACATTGATAATATTTAAACAGTAAATTTAAAACGTTGTTCAGAGTTTGTAAAGTAATTTTCTACAATGAAATAAAATGTAAATCTGGAAATTCACATCCAGATTTCAATTTTGAACAGAATAATATAAATGGGAAAATGAAATTACAAACATAAAAAATAAATGCTTTTTTGAGCAATGTTTGAACATGGTTTCACATCTATGAAACAGCACATGTAAAAAGTACTTTTCTACAAGAAAGCAAAATGTACATCTGTAAATTCACTTCTACATTTCAATTTTAAAAAGAATAATATAAATGTTAAAATGAAGCTACAAACATTAAAACACATGCTTTTTTGAGAAATGTGTAAACTTTCACATCTATGAATTTTCATGTTTAAATATTTACAGCCTTTGTAGAACATTTAACAAAGTAAAGCATCTAACAAAGTTGAAAAATATAGTTTACAACCAGAAAAGAAAATGTAGAAAAATAAATACGCGTTTAAATTTCAATTTGAAAAAAGTAAAAATAACTGCAAAAATGTATGTTCACACATTGAAATAAATGCATTTTACGAAAAGATTAAACATACTTTTCTCATCTATGAACTTCATTGATAATATTTAAACAGTACATTTAAAACGTTTTTCAGTGTTTGTAAAGTACTTTTCTACAATCAAATAAAATGTAGATCTGGAAATTCACATCCAGATTTCAGTTTTGAAAAGAATAATATAAATGGTAAAATGAAATTACAAACATAAAAAATAAATGCTTTTTTGAGCAATGTTTGAACATGGTTTCACATCTATGAAACAGCACATGTAAAAAGTACTTTTCTACAAGAAAGCAAAATGTACATCTGTAAATTCACTGCTACATTTCAATTTTAAAAAAGAATAACATAAATGTTAAAATGAAGCTACAAACATTAAAATACATGCTTTTTTGAGAAATGTTAAAACTTTCTTTCACATCTATGAATTTTAATGTTTACATATTTATAGCCTTTGTAAAACTTTTAACAATGTTTAAAAATATGGGTTACAACCAGAAAAGCAAATGTAGAAAAATAAATACGCGTTTAAATTTCAATTTGAAAAAAGTAAAAATAACTGCTAAAATGAATGTTCACACATTAAAATAAACGCATTTTAGGAAAAGTTTAAACATACTTTTCTCATCTATGAAATTCATTGTTAATATTTAAACAGTACATTTAAAACGTTTTTCAGAGGTTGTAAAGTACTTTTCTACAATCAAATAAAATGTATATCTGGAAATTCACATCCAGATTTCAATTTTGAAAAGAATAATATAAATGGTAAAATGAAATTACCAACATAAAAAATAAATGCTTTTTTGAGAAATGCTTGAACATGGTTTCACATCTATGAAACAGCACATGTAAAAAGTACTTTTCTACAAGAAATCAAAATGTACATCTGTAAATTCACTGCTACATTTCAATTTTAAAAAAGAATAACATGAATGTTAAAATGAAGATTCAAACATTAAAATACATGATTTTTTGAGAAATGTTTAATCTTTCACATCTATGAATTTCATGTTTAAATATTTACAGATTTTGTACAACATTTAACAAAGTAAAACATTTAACAAAGTTTAAAAATATAGTTTACAACCAGAAAAGAAAATGTAGAAAAATAAATACTCGTTTAAATTTCAATTTGAAAAAAGTAAAAATAACTGCAAAAATGTATGTTCACACATTGAAATAAATGCATTTTACGAAAAGATTAAACATACTTTTCTCATCTATGAACTTCATTGATAATATTTAAACAGTACATTTAAAACGTTTTTCAGTGTTTGTAAAGTACTTTTCTACAATCAAATAAAATGTAGATCTGGAAATTCACATCCAGATTTCAGTTTTGAAAAGAATAATATAAATGGTAAAATGAAATTACAAACATAAAAAATAAATGCTTTTTTGAGCAATGTTTGAACATGGTTTCACATCTATGAAACAGCACATGTAAAAAGTACTTTTCTACAAGAAAGCAAAATGTACATCTGTAAATTCACTGCTGCATTTCAATTTTAAAAAAGAATAACATAAATGTTAAATTGAAGCTTCAAACATGCTTTTTTGAGAAATGTTTAAACTTTCTTTCACATCTATGAATTTTCATGTTTCAATATTTACAGCCTTTGTAAAACATTTAACAAAGTTTAAAAATATAGTTTATAACCAGAAAAGAAAATGTAGAAAAATAAATACGCGTTTAAATTTCAATTTGAAAAAAGTAAAAATAACTGCTAAAATGTATGTTCACACATTGAAATAAATGCATTTTACGAAAAGATTAAACATACTTTTCTCATCTATGAACTTCATTGATAATATTTAAACAGTACATTTAAAACGTTTTTCAGTGTTTGTAAAGTAGTTTTCTACAATCATATAAAATGTCGATCTGGAAATTCACATCGAGATTTCAATTTTGAAAAGAATAATATAAATGGTAAAATGAAATTACAAACATAAAAAATAAATGCTTTTTTGAGCAATGTTTGAACATGGTTTCACATCTATGAAACAGCACATGTAAAAAGTACTTTTCTACAAGAAAGCAAAATGTACATCTGTAAATTCACTGCTACATTTCAATTTTAAAAAAGAATAACATAAATGTCAAAATGAAGCAACAATCATTAAAATACATGCTTTTTTGAGAAATGTTAAAACTTTTTTTCACATCTATGAATTCTCATGTTTACATGTTTATAGCCTTTGTAAAACTTTTAACAAAGTTTAAAAATATGGGTTACAACCAGAAAAGCAAATATAGAAAAATAAATACGCGTTTAAATTTCAATTTGAAAAAAGTAAAAATAAATGCTAAAATGAATGTTCACACATTGAAATAAATGCATTTTAGGAAAAGATTAAACATACTTTTCTCATCTATGAACTTCATTGTTAATATTTAAACAGTACATTGAAAACGTTTTTCAGAGTTTGTAAAGTACTTTTCTACAAGCAAGTAAAATGTAGATCTGGAAATTCACATCCAGATTTCAATTTTGAAAAGAATAATATAAATGTTAAAATGAAATTACAAACATAAAAAATAAATGCTTTTTTGAGAAATGTTTGAACATGGTTTCACATCTATGAAACAGCACATGTAAAAAGTACTTTTCTACAAGAAAGCAAAATGTACATCTGTAAATCCACTTCTACATTTCAATTTTAAAAAAGAATAACATAAATGTTAAAATGAAGCTACAAACATTAAAATACATGCTTTTTTGAGAAATGTTAAAACTTTCTTTCACATCTATGAATTTTCATGTTTACATATTTATAGCATTTGCAAAACTTTTAACAATGTTTAAAAATATGGGTTACAACCAGAAAAGCAAATGTTGAAAAATAAATACGCGTTTAAATTTCAATTTGAAAAAAGTAAAAATAACTGCTAAAATGAATGTTCACACATTAAAATAAATGCATTTTAGGAAAAGTTTAAACATACTTTTCTCATCTATGAAATTCATTGTTAATATTTAAACAGAACATTTAAAACTTTTTTCAGAGGTTGTAAAGTTCTTTTCTACAATCAAATAAAATGTAGATCTGGAAATTCACATCCAGATTTCAATTTTGAAAAGAATAATATAAATGGTAAAATGAAATTACAAACATAAAAAATAAATGCTTTCTTGAGAAATGTTTGAACATGGTTTCACATCTA